>NC_069002.1:31974718-31978997 GCF_001194135.2 Octopus bimaculoides | reverse complement strand
CCACCACACCACACCCGCCAAATCCCACCTGGACGTGTACCTTTGCTGCTCTTCTCGGGTGTACTTACTCTGTGACCTCGTTTAACACCTCTGCTTGGTCCTTCGCTACCTTTAACAGAGTCCATTCTGTTGTAAACATTCAATCCAGGTCCTTGGTCTTATGTTATTTTTGCCTTCAGTTACATTAGCCTTATATTAGGTTTGCCTTATATTAGACTTATCTCGTGTTTGCCTTCTCATACATTAGCCTTGTGTTATGCTATGTCTGTCTTCTGTTACATTGTTTTTATGTCATGTTTATCTTATTTGTCATAACATTATGTTATGTTTGCCTTGTGTTAAGTTTGTCTTATGTTTACCTTGTGGGGAGGCGCAATGGCCCAGTGGTTAGGGCAGTGGACTTGCGGTCATAGGATCGCGGTTTCAATTCCCAGACCGGGCATTGTGAGTATTTATTGAGCGAAAACACCTAAAGCTCCACAAGGCTCCGGCAGGGGATGGTGGCGAACCCTGCTGTACTCTTTCACCACAACTTTCTCTCGCTCTTTCTTCCTGTTTTTGTTGTGCTTGTAATTCAAAGGGTCAGCCTTGTCACACTGTGTCACGCTGAATATCCCCGAGAACTACGTTAAGGGTACACGTGTCTGTGGAGTGCTCAGCCACTTGCACGTTAACTTCACGAGCAGGCTGTTCCGTTGATCGGATCAACCTGAACCCTCGACGTCGTAAGCGAGGGAGTGCCAACAACAACAATGTTTACCTTGTGTTTGCCTTATATTTGCCTTATGTTACAGTGACTTAATGGCCATGTTTGCTTTATATTTGCCTTATGTCACATTTGCCTTTTTTTTTTTTTTCTTTCATGTATTTGCCCCATGTTGTGTCTGCTTCATGTTTGTCATTATGTTTGCACTGGTTAATTCATAACTTCAATATTCATTTTGATATTTCAGAAACTACTGGAGTGAAGAGGACACTAATTTTAAATGTACATTTACGAAATAGAAAGAAAATAAAAGAACGATTTTTGTGTTTGTGTGTGTGTGTCTTTCAGTTCTATTGAACATTTTGACTGCTGACCTAGATAACCATAGCTGTTATTCGTCTATCACAAACAAGTTAGATTTGATAGCTCATCTTGTGCTTTCGCTAGCCTTTTCACACATTTATGTGGCTTCAATAAACATCAATAATTTCTTGGTCATCAACGATGTGATGGCTAGAGTGTGAGAGCGCGGAGGCCATACCAGCAGTCAGTGAGTTATTCATCACAGCATGAGTAGAGTGAAGCAGCAACACCTAACTTGAGTGCTTGCTACAAGATGGACTCAGCTAAAGACATCCATGTGCTTCAATATTCTGTTAGCCCCCGTTTTTTTTTTTTTTCAGAACTCAGATCATCATCATCATCATTTAAAGTCCGCTTTCCATGCTGGCATGGGTTGAATGATTTGACTGAGGACTGGCAAGCCAGAAGGCTGCACCAGGCTCCAATCTGATCTGGCAGAGTTTCTACAGCTGGATGTTCTTCCTAACGCCAATCACTACGAGAGTGTAGTGGGTGCTCTTACGTGCCACCGGCACAGGGCCAGTCACACGGTACTGGCACTGGCCTCACTCAAAAAGTGTTTTTTACGTGCTACCTGCATGGGAGCCAGTCCAGCGGCACAAGCAACAACCTTACTCAAATGATTTTCTAACGTGCCACCAACACAAGTACTAGAAGGCGATGTTAGTAACAATTACGCTCAAATGGTGTTATTTACAGGCCACTAGCACGGAAGCCAGACAGCTGCTCTGGCAATGAACACGCTCGGACAGTGCTGTTAGTGCTCCACTGGCACAGGTGCCAGTCATCGGGTATGATTCAATTTCAATTTCAATTTCAATTTAAACAACGACAATGACGACGATGACGATGACGATGATGATTGATCTTAAAACTATAGCTCATAATTAACTTCATTGCATGTTAACTATATTTTTGCATCTGCATTTTCCAGTTGATGCAATGAGAGTAATAGTTGGAGGAGATCACAAAATAAAACTGGAGAAATGGGATGTGGAGTATCTCATTGAAGGATTGAAAGAAGGGGACAGACACTGTAAAGTTGGGCTGGGCTGGGCTGGCTTGGAGCCCTAAATACCCTGGGACCAGTGCTGTCAATATCAAGTACCTGCCTCTTGTGGTTAGGCTGTTGCACTCGCAATCGCAAGGTCGTGGTTTCAATTCCTTGACCAGGTGGTGTGTTGTGTTCTTGAGCAAAACACTTCGTTTCACATTGCTCCAGTGTCATTCAGCTGTAAATGGATAACTTTGAGGTGGATCGGCATACAAGGGTGAGATGGTGACTCAGGAAAATCACCCAGAGGGAGTCAAGCCCCATGTTGTATTCAGTATCTCATTTACTCATTTACTTGTTTCAGTCACTTGACTGTTGCCATGCTGGAGCACCGCCTTTAGTCGAGCAGATCGACCCCAGGACTTATTCTTTGGATGCCTAGTACTTATTCTATCGGTCTCTTTTTGCCGAACCGCTAAGTTACAGGGACACAAACACACCAGCATCGGTTGTCAGGCGATGTTGGGAGGACAAACATAGACACACAAATATATACACACACAAATATATACACACACATACATATATATATATATATGACGGTCTTCTTTCAGTTTCCATCTACCAAATCCAGTCACAAGGCTTTGTTCAGCCCGAGGCTATAGTAGAAGACACTTGCCCAAGGTGCCACGCAGTGGGAATGAACCTGGAACCATGAGGTTGGTAAGCAAGCTACTTACCACACAGCTACTCCTGCGCGTATCTGAAAGGATGAACACTACAACCTACTCTCTGAATCTAGATTGGTCAGGACTGGTTGCTCAACAACATCAGAGGTTCAATCTGGTTCAAGGGCCAAAAATAAGCTTTTCTTAAATGTTTCTGGTTAATTCAACTGGTTCCAGAATTTAGAGGATATTTTCCCTAAATAAGGTTCATTTAATAATTAAGATTGTTTATGAGTTAATTAGAAAACATACAATACAACAAACAAGTGAAGAAAACATTGTTACATAATTGTTTGTCATGAAGTGTTTTATTATCAAATATTTGAGTACAGAGAAACTAAATTGATATTAAAGAACATGTAGTACTGATAAGATAATAAACAATCAATTAGTGTAAAGTCTAATAATCAATGAAATTTCTTTACCTAATTACATAATACTAAAGATTTACATCAATCTTTAAGTTATCAATTTGATCTTACGATTATTCTCATATTGTTTTGTTTGTTTCTTAAATTTTTTTCACTAAGATACGAAATAGAAGAATCGAAAGTCAAGTAGTTTTGACAAAATTAGATAAAGAGAACAATGAAAGCGTTTATCTTGCCGTTATTATATAAGGAACGGAATTGCCGTAGAACAATTAGAATCAGTCTTGCTGCGCCAGTGAACGTACAGGCTTATTCTAACACAACCCAAACAACCAAACGCATTGATTTCAATCAATTTTTCTATTGCTTTGAAATTCTTCAACTATAGCACTCTCAAGAAAGATCCAGTGAGACCACAATGGCTGAATCCCGTCCACGTCAGAACTTCAGTAAAGCTTGTGAGGAGGGCATCAACAAGCAGATCAATCTAGAACTGTATGCCAGCTATGTCTACCAATCTATGGTAAGTCATCATTCAGTCGTTTCTTTTTTATTTTGTTCTTTAGTCTAAGGGTGATGGACTGATTGATGGAGGAGACTTAATATTAGACAGTATGGTGATTGATTGATTGACTGAGTTAGGTTAATCTTTCATCTTTTATTTTTTTATCTTTTATCTTTTGCTTGTCTCCATCATTGGACCACGGCCATGTTAACGGTTTTTGTGTCTTTCTTAAATGGCTTATACACACCTTCCACACTGCAATCGTATATCATTATCATCATCATCATCGTTTAACGTCCGCTTTCCATGCTAGCATGGGTTGGACGATTTGACTGAGGACTGGTGAAACCGGATGGCAACAGCAGGCTCCAATCTGATCTGGCAGAGTTTCTACAGCTGGATGCCCTTCCTAACGCCAACCACTCTGAAACTGTAGTGGGTGCTTTTACGTGCCACTAGCATTTAGGCCAGTCAGGAGGCATTGGCAATGGCCACACTCAAAATGGTGTATTTTATGTGCCACCCGCACAAGAGCCAGTCCAGGGGCACTGGCAACGATCTTGCTCGAAAATCCTTACACATGTCACGGGCACAAGTGCCAGAAAGGCGACG
>NC_069002.1:31972535-31973631 GCF_001194135.2 Octopus bimaculoides | reverse complement strand
GCTACAATTACTACTACTTCTATCATCACCACTGCCACCATCACTACTAATGCTACTACTACTACTACTATTACTACCACCACCACTACTACCATTACCACCATTACTACTACTTGTATTACTACTACTACTACTACTACTACTACTACCACCACTGCTACTACTACTACTACTACCACCACCACCAATACTACTACCACCACCACTACTAACACCACCACCACTAATAATAATAATGATAATAATAATAATAATAATAATAATAATAATAATAATAATAATTAATAATAATAATAATCCTTTCTACTATAGGCACAAGGCCTGAAATTTGGGGGTGAGGGGGCCAGTCAATTAGATCGACACCAGCAGGCAACTGGTACTTAATTTATTAACCCCGAAAGAACAAAGGCAAAGTCTACCATGGCAGAATTTGAACTCAGAACATAAAGACAGACAAAATACCTCTAAGCATTTCGCCCCGTGTACTAACATTTCTGCCAGCTCGCCACCTTCTACTACCAATACTACTACTACTACTACTACTACCACTACTTCTACTACTACTACTACCAATACTACTACTACTACTACTACTACCACTACTTCTACTACTACTACTACCAATACTACTACTATTAGTACTACCACCATCACTACCACCACCACCACTACTACTGCTAATGATTCATACTTATAAATAAATATGTGAACCTGCAACAGACTTGTGACTTTTGTTTGTTTATTTCTCTGAAGGTCAAAAATGTAAGTTAAAAAAAAAAGCAGGAGAAAATGAAGAAGGGGGAAAATGTTGGGTTTGAACCGTGTTTTAGAATTGAAAGAATTTCGATTAAGTATTTGGCAAAATATTCTTTAGGTTGATGTATGTGACTGCGCATGGTGTGAGAATATTTGTTTGCCAACCACATGGTTCCCGATTCAGTCCCACGTTGTGGCACCTTGGGCAAGTGTTTTCTACTATAGCCATGATCCAACCAAAGTCTTGTGAGTGGATTTAGTAAGCAGAAACTGAAAGAAGCCCAACGTACATACGTATGTGTATATATATATATATATATATATATATATATATATATAT
>NC_069002.1:31971092-31971516 GCF_001194135.2 Octopus bimaculoides | reverse complement strand
TATATATATATATATATGTATGTATATATATATGTTAATCATGCACTATCTCATAACTTCAAGATTTCAATGATGTGATTGTTTAGTTTTAAGAACAATATTGTAGGGTAGGTGTGAGAGACCAGATCTGGCCAGTTTAAACATAAAACAGGTGGAATATTTGGGCCGGATTTGGCTGGTTTAAAGGCTAAAGGGTTAATGGTTAAACTCAAAGTTTTTCGACCCAATTAGACAAGGTAGAAAATGCTAAAATAATTTTATCATGACGAACATTTTAGGACTGGTTTCAGCCTTTGTGACTTTTTCAACTTAGAGTAAAGCATGAAAAAAAGCTATCATTTATAACACCATCTTCTTCCAGTTCAACTGTTAAAAATTAAATATTTCACGTTCTCTCAAAGTTTCTAAATTTTTATTATATAAA
>NC_069002.1:31957865-31970613 GCF_001194135.2 Octopus bimaculoides | reverse complement strand
ATGTGTGTGTGTGTGTGTGTGTGTGTGTGTGTGTGTGTGTGTGTGTGTCTTTATGTCTGTATTTGTGCCCCCACTATCACTTGATAACCAATGGTGGTGTGTTTATGTCCCCTCATTATCATAACCAATGAAGTATCGGTTAATATTTCTCTAAAATAATTTTTGTGTCGAAGCGCGTGGCTTAGTGGTTAGGGTATCAGCATCATGATCATAAGATTGTGGTTTCGATTCCTGGACCGGGCGGCGCATTGTGTTCTTGAGCAAAACACTTCATTTCACGTTGCTCCAGTCCACTCAGCCGACAAAAATGAGTAACACTCTGATGGACTGGCGTCCCGTCCAACTGGGGAACACATACGCCATTGAAACCGGGAAACCGGGCCCATGAGCCTGGCTGGGCTTTAAAAGGGCGTGTTTATTTTTTTATTTAAAATAATTTTGTCCTTGTAATTAATATCCTCCACCCAGCCACTATCATTTTTCTAAATATTTTATAGAAATAGAAATATTTTTCCAATACAATGAATTCTCTACCACCATTTATTTTCTCTTTATTTTTTCACCAAAGAAACACATCATTTATATGTTCCCCCCGCCGTATTTTATTTTCTAGAAACCAGCCCATGATGCTTGGGGAGGTGGACTGAGAGCAGTTGAAATATCTCTGGACCTGGAGAAAGATGTCAATGCAGCTTTACTGAAGCTGCATAAGATTGCAGAAGAGAGTGGGGATCCTCAGGTACATTTTTGTTATTTCTTTCCCTTCTTTTACTAGTTTTATGTGGCCATGCTGGAGTACAGCATTCTATGCTTTCATTAGTGACATATATCAAGTATCAATATAGCAGAATTGTTTGCCTGCCAGGCAAAATGCTTAGCAGTATTTCATCAGTCTTTATGTTCCAAGTTCAAATTCTGCCAAGGCCGACTTTATCTTTTATCCTTTCAGAGCTGTTAAAATAGATACCAGTTGACAACTGGGGTTGATGTAATGGACTTACCCCTTCTTTCAAAAGTACAGGCCTTGTGCCAAAATCTGAAACCATTATTACCTCTGCCATAGCAAAGGCAGAGGCATTATTTTCAGTTGCATTTGTTTGTTTGTCTTTGGACAAGATGTCTCAAGAACTGCTGGATGGATTCAGATGAAACTTTCAGGGATGTTTGGCCTCATGACTGGCACAAACTGATTAGATTTTGGGATTAATCTGGTATCAGACAAGGATTCTGGATTACTTTTCCTGTTTTATTACTTAATTTTTGAGGGTGGTCACGTTCGTTTTTAGTATTCTCGTTTGTGAGAGCAGTCAAGTTTATTTCAGATATTCTCATTTTAAAAATCATGCCCACACACATATATATATATACATACATATATACACAAACACACATACATGCATGAGTATATAGATAGATAAATAGACAGGCAAGCAGGCAACCAGGTAGGTAGGTAGGTAGGTAGGTAGGTAGATAGATAGATAGATAGATAGATAGATAGATAGATAGATAGATAGATAGATTGATGTGTAAATAAGAAATAAAGAATGCAACCAAGATATTTGATACATATGTGTCATGTGGAATCACAACCAAAATTCTCTTCCATGTCTTCCACAGTCAATTATTTTTAATAAATGGTAAAAATATTAAAATATTTGAGCCATTAACTCACTCTCTATTCTAAAATTTAGCACAGTAATTCAAAGTTACATTGGACTATTTCATAATCTAACTTAAACCATGCCCCATCCTCCACAACATGTATATTTTCACACATTATCTACTTCAAGAAGACACTCATTATATCTAATTATTTCTTTCTTTGTTTTAGATGATGGATTTCATTGAATCTGAGTTCCTTGGAGAACAGGTCGATGACATCAAACTGCTCTCTGACCATATCACTAACCTCGAAAGGGTTGGCAAGGGTCTTGGAGAGTATATCTTTGACAAGAACCTGGACAGTTAAGCTTTGGAATGTTTCCCATCAGATTAGAAGTTTCCAAATGATTTAAACTCACAATCAGAAACCTTACAGTGAGAAAGAAAAATATTTCAGAAACCAACCCCGAACGTGTTCCTTAACTTACAAATATACCCTTATAGCAATTAGAACTTTTGTGGACCTGTAAACTTTATATTTAGAGTACAAACATTTTAACTTATTATATCAACACTGCATTTCAATGGGTGCGATTTTCGATGGTCATCAGGAGTATTATTCCTGGATATGTATATAGAGCACAGCAGCTTGGAATATAGCTCAGTACTATGTATATATCCATAACTGATGGGTTTGAAAAACTTGTACAGTATGTTCATAATTCTGTCTCTTTTTCAGTCCCTTCAGAAGATAAGCATTTTTCCTGAAATTACAAGTATTGTCAGTAAAAGCCTCTACTAGACTGTTCCTCTCTGTTTCATGAAATTCCAAAGTAGAAAGACTCTAGTTTTTCTACTTTGGAATTTCCTGAAACAAAAACAGACTTGCAAGAGGTATCATTCCTGGTTTTACTTTGAGCCTTCCAACCACAAGTTGTGGTATCTCTGGCAGCTGCTGACGATCAAACATCTCACCAATTCGAATGTGATGATGATGTATATGTTATATATGTTTCATTTCTGAAGATGAAGTCAAAAGTCCACAAAAATTGTAATTCTATTAAAAGTAACTCAGCCTCTCCATCAATAGCACCTTTCAGATCGGTAATTCCAACTAAATAGTAAGAAATCTCCCAGATTTCAGCCTGGAGTGTAATTATAGTCTGAGATTCAAAGAAAATAAAAAAATTGATTGTTTCAATGCAAATTCTGTGTGTTTTTGTTATTCTTTATTTCACAAAAAAAACTGGTTTGTATGTGGCAGATGCACTGAGGTAATAAGCAGAGAGAGTATACCAGAGGCAAGTGAAATCGAAATCGAACTAAATTCAACAACTGGCACCCATGCCAACGTCGTCTCCTCCATTGGACACGAAACTTGGCTTGCGAAGACCTGTTGGGGCAAGCGAAAGTGAAACCGTCAATGGCACCTGTGCCCAGCATCGCCTTTCTGGCACTTGTGCCGGTGGCATGTGTAAAGACATTCGGGCGAGATCATTGCCAGTGCCCCTGGACTGGCTCCTGTGCAGGTGGCACGTAAAATACACCATTTTGAGCGTGGCCGTTGCCAGTACCGCCTGACTGGCTTTTCCCTCTCACTCTCTCTCTCTGTCATTTTAGCTCTCTCTTTCTCTCTCTCTTTATCCCTTTCTCTTTCTTCCTCCCTCTCACTCTCTCCCTTCCTCTTTCTCTTTCTTTCTCTCTCTCCCTTTCTCTCTCCCTCTCTTACAGGGAAGTAAACACACCAGCATCGGTTGTCAAGTGATGTTGGTGACACACATACATATACATCTATATACATATACGACGGGCTTCTTCCACTCACAAGGCTTTGGTCGGCCCGGAGGCTATAGTAGAAGACACTTGCCCAAGGTGCCACGCAGTGGGGCTGAACCTGGAACCATATGGTTGGTAAGCAAGCTACTTACCACACAGCTACTCCTGGGCCTATATATTGATGTATGGACGGGAAAAATACATTGATTTTGTGTTATCAAGCGACAGCAATGGTGTGGTTGTAATTTTCTTAATGTGCAAAAAAATACACACACACACACACTCATTCGCATACATCCACAGACAGACACACATATATTGCATTACATACCACTGTTACTATGGATTGTATCAAATGGCTATCATGGTAACACACTAAGTAGCTGATAAGCCACACACACACACAATCGCAAGCACAAACACTGACATACCAGACGAAGTCAACTTAGCCTTTCATCCTTTTTGTCGAAGGCAGTTAAATACTAAAGTCGATGATATCTACTAAACACTCGTTTGAAAACTTCTAGCCTTTTGCTTAAATCATCATCATCATCATCATCATCATCATCATCATCATCATCATCATCATCATCATCATCATCATCATTACCAGGGCATGAACTGGCAGAATCGTTGGGGCATCTGAAAGAAAAAGTTAATAACATTACCTAAAAATTTTATATCAATCCTACTGTCTTTTGAAACTAGGTAAATCCAACATATATACACGTTCAGGAATCCTAGATGAAAGCATAACAGTTTCCTCCAAATATACCATATATACTCGGCTATAAGTCGCACTTTTTTTCCCTGAAATTTTCCCCTAAAGTTGGGGGTGTGACTTATAAGCGCATCCTATAAAAATATCTTCAGATATTTTCTAGGTACAAACCACGTCTGAAGTTCCGACACTTGGAATAACCGAAAAGGATAAAATTTTACATTATAAACAACGATTTCTAAAATGCATGGACTTAATGGCATAACAGTTGTTGTTAGTCATCTTCAGCTTACTGAAAGCTCAGTTACCGAACAACAACAATGCCGGCGCGATTCCTAATCGAACTTTGCTCTCCAGCATCGAAAAATTCGGTTTTCTAGACATGAATAAGAAAAATTCAAATCTGGGTCAAATAACTTCGTGAACTCATTCTTTATAGCAGTGTACAAAATTAGAACTGCTACGGTAAGAAACGATTATTTTCAGTTATTATGTTCGTATTAGTGTGCGTTTTTCTGTGTTTGTCCTTATTTGTTTGCTTCTTAGTTTCCGTGAGTGAAGTCTCTTTGACGGTAAATATAATCGAAACTTCAGATCCATATCACGACAAATAAATTTTTAAAAATACAATAAAAATAACAACAAAACACAACAAAAAGTAGATAGAGAAACAGGTATTCTTAAAATTGGTCTTGTGGGATGAAATCTAGGCGAATGCTTAGTGTTGTAGCGGCCGCTGAATAGGGGACGGCTTTAGCACAATATATAAGAGCCATCTTACTTGTTTTCAATTCTGCTAGAATTTTAGTAGTTTTGGTGAAAATTATCAAAAGGTGTTATCAAAGAATGGCCTAAAATTAGCTAATAGTGACCTTCATTGATGACAATTTTCTCATAGTAGATTCAGAGAGTTGTTTCAAAATATGCAGTTTCTTTGAGATACTGAAAGCGGTACGATCTAGACGTGAGTAACTAATCTTAATATAATGCATATTAAATGGGTTGTGTTATTTATGTTTGCTTGAGAAATGATATCCAATAAATGATGAAAATTTTTTTCTGATGTTCAAAGAGAAAACTAGTTTTAACAGATGATTGAACCTAGTAATTTTTCCCTTTGTGACACTCTTCGGAATTGTACGTAGGGATCTCCCATGTACATTAATTTCTCACTACAATCGCTGCTCACCAACATCTCGTTTTAATGAGTATGACTGTCGAAAATATCTTTGTCTAAGAATATATTGGAGGTTCTTCAATAAATTCTCGATATGTTTCTAACTTTAGCTGGAGTGAAGTTAATACTTGCCTGTCTTTCAGTCTAAAGTTGTGGCTAAAAAAAGTTGACTCTAGTACGATTAGTGGTGATAGTTATATTAAAGACAAACATTGAAAATTCCTAAATCTATTCGTGTCGTAACTGTTCATATTGTACACAATTCCAAGGACGTTATTCTTATATAAGTGTGTGTGTGTGTGTGTGTGTGTGTGTGTGTGTGTGTGTGTGTGTGTGTGTGTGTGTGTGTGTGTGTGTGTGCATGTCTCTTGAATATATCCAAGATCATCAAACGAGGTCAGTAATCTCAGCTCCGTTGTAGCTCTCCACAGACAAGTCAAACAATAGATCACCTTCGTTTTTTTAACCAATAGAAATCGTTAACGACATCCTGGTGTTTATGACTATCTTAATATTGAGATTGCCAGTCCTATTGAGTTACATCCCAAATTGCCAGTCCTATTGAGTTACATCCCAAAGCGTAGAAAGTTTAGAAGAGGAGATTTCAAAATAGTATGATTAAAAACTCATGATATCACACTAGATGAATCTGCAGATTTTTACGTGTAAATTAAACTTAATTAACTGTACTAAACTTGATTAAACAATTGTCTCTCTATGTAATAGACTTTTTGTATTAAAAAAAAGGCATTTGCTTATGATTTTTAAGTAAATTTAAAATTATACACACTTTATTGACTAAAATCTAGATTTATCCTCTTTCTGTTGTACATGTGGGCATTCAGAGTTAATCATGGATGTCAGTTATAATCTTAAATCGACTCCAATATTTGACTGGTACTATAATTTAGCGATCACCGAAGAATGAAAACCAAACTTGTCTTCGGTGTTATTGCAAAATCAGGTCATACTCATCATGTTCGCCCGTCGGAGAGAGACGAGGACCATCTAATCATCCTTAATCACTCTCTCGTCCGTGACCATCTTCATTCTAGTGGCAAAACCAGGTGAAGACGGCTGCGGATGGAAACAGATGCAGTAGATGACCACCCAAGATGTCTTACTTAACTCATTTTGCTCTATACATTTCACAATGCGTTGCAGCAGTCGCCTTCCCCTACACTGAACCATGATGTCCGCCATAGTATTATATCGACCCCAGTACATTTCATAATGTACATTTATTACAACCACAGAAATAGAAAATTATCCTACTCAAATTTATTTTTATTCAACACTAGCTTAAAAGCCGCATTCTGTGCGGACTTTTAAGCGAGTTTCTGCGGGGTAGGGGGGTAATTAGGCCTGCGGCCCAAAATTAGAGGGAGATAAATAGCATGGCTATAATACGTCTATAATGACTATATTCCCCGCGGTGGTGTTTGATCAGAAGTTAAGGATAGCTGAGAATTAATTCTGTAATGCAATCATTCTACTGTTCCAGTCCCAAGTTGAATTCCAACTGTTGGTCAATTTGTCTCAAAGTTCTTAAAGTCTCAACGTAAAATTAACGAAGCGAATGTCATTTATCTCCCCGTTAATCTCTGATGTGATCAGACAAACGCCAACCAAGATGGCGTGAGTCAGCCAAGCTTTACCTGCTAAAAATAACAAGCCAAATGCTTTTAAATCAGATCTCAATGCTGGATGTTCAAGAACCAAATGAAGGACAGATTTTTAATCCCGGGATCATCCTGATTCTAAAAAGGAAAAATATGTCTCTGTAGAGCAAACGTAGAGTGAGATACAGGGGTTCCAGACGGACAGACAGAATTTCGCTTTTATTATTATAAAAGTATTTTTCGAAGCTTTTGTTTGAGAATTAACTTTCATTTCATTATTTTTTAACTCTGCACCATAGTATCTGAAAAAGATTGGAATTTATATTTACTGTTCCTATGTAACATTATCAGGTAATTAATCAGAGAAGCAAATATACGTTGCAACATAAACCGTCATATGATGGATAACACGGATATAACTAAATTAATATAATTAACAGTGTGTCTTCACTGTATAACAACACATGTATAACAACACATGTATAACAACACATGTATAACAACACATGTACAACAACACATGTACAACAACAAACAGTATTTTCACAAAATTTAGACATCGTGCCTCCTTATACGTAGTTAGAATTTTGGGTTATAATATTCTTCATATATCTTTATAAAATATGATTTATTTTTCAAGGCGCATTTTGCTGTCTCGTGATGTGCCATAAGGAAACCGTTGCAAAAGGAGGTGAGTCACGTGGGGCCAACCAGAAATTTAGAATAATCTTTTATTTAATTTATTTATTTGTCACAAGGACTAACGCGTGAGGGGACATTACAGAGAGAGAAGGGGGCGAAGGAGAGAGAGAGAGAAGAGAGAGAAATATAAAATGTGGGTGAAGTTTACAATGAAATTGAATGAAATCAAATCAATAATAATAATAATAATAATAATAATAATAATAATAATCTTTTCTAATATAGGCATAAGACCTGGAATTTGTGGGAAGAGGACTAGTCGATTACATCGACCCCAGTGCAAAATTGAAGAATTTGGCGGGGAAAGGGGGGAGGTTCACAATGCTGATTTTTGGCAATTTTCCGGAACCTCCGTATCCGAAAACGGGGGTTTTTGGCAACAACAAAAAATTGGACCCTTATGATTTGACGGGCAACATTTTTTTATGTAGTGTTTTTGGTACCGAAACACTTTCAAACTTCGTATACTTGTATATTTTGTGATATAGAACAGATAAAAAATTTTGTATTCGAAGTTATTTCACGTTAAAAATTATCTTATTTCGATAATTTCAACTAATCACTGACGTCTATTCAGTTGAATATAATTTGTGCTGTGACGGTGTATATGGTATTAATCCTCCTTAGTTCGTAAACAAAGGGGAAAAAGCCATCAAAATACTTGAATTATTAATGCACCTCCACCAAGTGCTTCATTTCCTAGAAATAGCAGCCAAATCTTCTTCAAATCAAACTCTAGTTTAGGGTTAGGGTTCGGGTTTTAGAGTTAGGGTTCGGGTTTTAGAGTTAGGGTTATGAGTGAGGTTATGGCAAAAATATACACACACAGATACGCACAGCGTAATTTATTATATAAACAATATATGCGTATAAATTACGATTAAACCGGATGAAATATGTCACAGGGAATAACACACATAACACCGGCTGTTTACAAAAGAGCACTGACTGTATTCAGCTGAATAGACGTCAGTGATTGGTTGAAATTACAGAAATACGACAACTTTAACATGAAATAACTTGCGATGTACAATTTTTTGTTAAGAAGGCTAAGAGAAAAAGTTGTTTTGTATGACACATTCTACCAGTGTCCCAAGTTTGAAAGTGTTTCGTTAAGAAAACAAGTGTTGGCCGTCAAATCACAAAGATCCAAAAAATTGTTTAATAAATAAATTTGGGAGAAAATGGGTGGGGAGGGCAGAAGTCTTTCCGGATGCTCTCATCCTCAAATCAACAAAGTTGAAAAAATGGTTCACAACGGTGTACATATGCTCTAAATTAACATAGCAATCCACCCACCAAATTTGAAACGCGTCCCTTTGGCTTTTTTCTTGTGTTCGTTGTTGGCTATACTATTCTTCTACGCAGCGGCTGTGTACCTCAGCTGCTGTTTTAGAAACGCTCATGCTATCACTAGATGATACTACATAACTAGGTACCCGTGTTTATGAAATTGTGGTACTTTAATATCGGTATTCCCGGTGCACTTTACTTAACACTATTTTTAGGACTCTAAACTACATGATAACCCGACTAAGAGCTTAAACCACAAATTTCAGGCCTTGTAGCTATATTGATTTCAAATTTTAGCACAAGGCCAGCAAGTTCGCGGGTAGAGGTAAGTCGATTACATCGAGCCTCCCTTCTCCCGCTCCAAGACTCAACTGGTACTTATTTTATCGATTCGTTAAGGATGAAAGGCTAAGTCGACCTCGGCAGAATGTAAACTCAGTAGGCAAATTGCCAGAACAAACATTGCCAAGCATTATTTTTATCAACTCTCTACCGATTCAGCTTCACCTCGTGTTCTAATAGTATGAAATATGTCAGTCTCTGTAACAGCTCTTTAGAGAGTATTACGATTATTATTACTAATAAAGCAACGAGGTGGCAGAATTGTTAGCACCCTCGACGAAATGCTTATAACGGTATTTCGCCCGTCTCTACGTTCTGAGTTCAAAATCCGCCGAGGTCGACTTTGCCCTCCATCCTTTCGAGGGTGATAAATAAAGTACCAGTGAAATCGATAAATAAAGTACCAGTGAAATCGATAATCGACTAGTCCCCTCCCCCAAAATTTCAGGCCTTGTGTCTTTAGTAGAAAGGGTTATTATTATAATTATCCCTCATCCTATTCTACTTGCTGGTGTTGTCGTTGTTGTTGTTGTTCAACTTCAGGTCAACTCAGGCTGAGCAGAGATGATCGGAAGTATTTATAATTGACAGTCCGGTCTTCGTTTTCAAAAATTTTATCTTCGTCTTTTTTATTCAAGTACACTTTCTTAAAGTCAGTTTCTAGAATCTCCATATTTCTGGTAAAAAAAAAAAAGTACTGGAGTTCTGTGAAAAAAAAATGTTTCAATAAAATTTATTGAAAATTTGATAGTTAAAAAAAATATTGATATTCGCCATTTTCAAAATAATACACCGATCTTTTTTCTTCTTTTTGTTTGTCATTATTAGACTGCAACCATAAAAGTTTTTTCTAATTTTCACCAGATTATTTTCAGAACTGATACTTTAATATAGTTTTACATATTGACAAAAATCTCATTCATTTTTTCCCCCTAGAAATTAATAATAAAGAATATATAGCCTTTAAGTTAAGTTATATAACTTAAGTCAATCCTAATATATTATTGTATGATTTCTATATACGAATAAATTTTATTTCAAAAACATTTTTTTACGACGTCTGATCTGATGTCTTATTAAAATTAGAGTAATGAGTTCTGTCAGTTAAAATATAAGTGTGGGTTTTAACAATTTTCAGTGAGAAAATAAGTTAGAAAGCCATTGCAACATGTCGTCCGTCTTGTTTCCTTCCATCATAATTCCATTTACGTCTTTATGATGCTTCATAAGAATATTTAAATCGACCTAAGTACTTAATTGAGGGCTTTATTTTATCGACCTTTTTGAGAGGGTGAAAGGTAACGTTTGGGGGTTGAGTAAAATCTCAGCTACGAATATCAAGGGTCGTAACTAAATACAAGATTTTATTTGATTTTTATTCATTTATGTCCGACGAATCTGTCAATCCACATCGTGAAATCCGGTCGTTTGTTCCAGCATTAAAATGAACGTTGCCATGACGTAATAACTTCTTCATCAAATCATTTTCGTGCGACACAAAATACACTAATACTGAAGTGCGAAGCTACACTCCACTCCAAACACACACCCACTCATGTACATAGATACATACACTCACTCGCTCACTCTTTCACTCGCTTATTCTTCTCTACTCTACCCGTACCTCATTCTACTTGAATCTACCACGTAAGCCAACAAGTTAGCCTCTACGTGGTCATTCTATTTGCTAGAAATAGCAGATTTCCAGATCACCCTACCGTCTTAAAAAAGACGGGACGGATTGTAGATCATTTAATCCTGTGTTCTCTGTCCGTAGAATAAAGACTGGATAGTCATGTTTGGGTTGCCTTTGAATATAGATCTGTTCGACCGGAGGTTAGCCTGGGGCTAAACTAAACAAGGCAGATAAACAACAACGATAACACGCTTTTCCACATGTTATCCAGGATATAACTACGACTGGAAAAGAAGATGGGGGATTGCTATGGCTGGGGTCCTTTTAGCCATTAAAGGTATTTCTTCACTGAGGGACGACATGGAGGTAACAACAACAACTACAGTATTCTTTCCATTACCCTCCCATCCCCTTAATCCATCCACCTCATTACATCTGCCACCCCTACTTCCCTTGTATTCCATGCAGTTTCATGTACCCAGCTCGTTGATTGGTGGAAATCTTCAGCACGTGACCAGCCAGCTCTGCAGACTATATAAAGCGCCGTCGCGCTCGCTCGGCATAAGAAATAGTCTAGCTGCGTCAGTGAACGTACGGACATATTCTTAACCATCCTCTACACGTCTCAAAAAACGGTTTTCAATTAATAATTCTTTATTTTCCTTCCTTTTATATATAAAACAAATTAATTTTTCAGTTTTCCAGTTTTTAAAGAGTCTTAATTTTAAATAATCGCAATTTTTATTTAAAATTCCGTTTTTCAATCGACCAACAATTCTTTTGCTGTCGCCACCTTATTTTAGAATCTTAGCAATTAAGGTACAAAACAGATCGAAGGATCGAAGTGCTTCTCAAGAACAGAATTAGTTAAGGAACCAAGAAACCAACAAAAATGTGTGACAGTAACCCACGCCAAAATTTCCACGAGGATTCTGAAGCTGGCATCAATCGTCAAATAAACATGGAAATGTATGCTTCCTATGTCTACCAATCCATGGTAAGTAAGAACTCTTAATTAGTCATTAATTATCTTATTATTTAATTACTATAATACCTATCTAAATAACTGCTAATAACGTATATATTGCTTTCATTTTAGGAATATATTTTGCTTCGACATCAGTCCATTATTATATTGTTCATAGGCGCAGGTGTGGCTGTGTGGTAAGGTAGCTTGCTTACCAACCACATGGTTCCGGGTTCAGTCCCACTGCGTGGCACCTTGGGCAAGTGTCTTCTACTATAGCCTCGGGACCGACCAAAGCCTTGTGAGTGGATTTGGTAGACGGAAACTGAAAGAGGCCCGTCGTATATATGTATCTATGTGTGTGTCTGTGTTCCCCCCCCCCCAACATCGCTTGACAACCGATGCTGGTGTGTTTACGTCCCCGTCACTTAGCGGTTCGGCAAAAAGTGACCCATAGAATAAGTATTAGGCTTACAAAGAATGAGTCCTGGGGATCGATTTGCTCGACTAAAAAGGCAGTGCTCCAGCATGGCCGCAGTCAAATGACTGAAACAAGTAAAAGAGTATCCTTTTTTGTTTCCTTTAGGCTGTTTCTCTGACCCGCAATCTTCTTCCATGGTGTATCTAACCATCTATATATATAAATGCTTCTCCCTTCCATTTCAGTACAGATGCATTTAACCAATACCTTCTCAGGTGCTTTTAGTGCGCAATTTAATATATATAATAAACATATTGGGTGCTCTTTGTATACACAAGCATCTACAATTATGTGACAGCGTGTAGTAAGGTTATGTAATGAAAAAAGATCGCTGAATTCAAATTGGTCTGACTGCACTTTTACTCAAGGATACTCTATTTATCTCTCTATGTATATATATATATATATATACACTCGACTATGCGGATA
>NC_069002.1:31955156-31957797 GCF_001194135.2 Octopus bimaculoides | reverse complement strand
ATATATATATATATATATATATATATATATATAAATTTAGTAAATTTATATATATACTCAAGTACCCAAAATAACAAGGAGTTTCTACCTCATAAACAGGAGTTAGTCATTTTGTGATCTCTGGTATCTATTAACCAATTTATTTTGTCGGAGTTAATTATTAACTTAGAGAAAATATAATCATATATATATATATATGTATAGAGAGAGAGAGATTCTCTCTAACCCTTATCTACCATCGTTATATCTCATTCCTGATTCATATCTAAATTTTATTCTATCCTCTCTCTTTCTCATACACATACACACGTAGAGGTATACCTCAACTTACGTCGGTAATTTTGTTTCCAAGCCATGCGACTTGATGCGGAAAAAAACAGCATCACACGAAAAAGAGATCTATTTTTTAAAAAAAAACCTATATTATAGCTTATCTCAGTTATAATAAATGATTTTTTTTGTACCTATTTTTCACGTGTATTGCATTTGATTTTTCCACTTCATTATCGGGTTTTTATTGTGCTTTCAAAAAGAAATCTGGTTTTGAAACCTGATCACTGAGATCGACCTATAAATTGAGTGCAGTTGAGGTTTATTTTCCCATTAATTTCTTATAAAGACGACGTATATACCTAAATATATTTAGGCATAACAACCCTGTAGTTATGCCTATATTTATATACATATATGCGTGTGTCTATACAGATTTTAAAAAAGACGTAACTCGAAACAGCGTAAGCTGAGGTATACCTAATATTTATATGTGTGTGTGTCTATACAGATAAAGTGTGGTGTGCTAAAATAAGACATGGTTCTGTCTATTCTTCATCATCTCCCGCCATTATGTTTTTCTCCATCCGACGACTATTACCTTCTCAGTCTCATCTCTCCGTTACTCTGTCATTCCTTTCCCTTCTCCTCTCCTACCCGTAACTTCTCAACCTACCCCTCATTACACAGCTATATCTTCCACCTCCTCCTCCCTCAGTCACCATCAGTACCAATAATATATATTATATGGCATTCCTGTAGAATAGAGTCCGAAATTATCTTGTACACCAAAGCTGTAAGTCTCTTAGAAAATGTCTGTTTCGAGTAACTTGGATTACGATTCTGGCTAAAAGAGAAAGAAAACTTGGTGCTGGAGGTGTTTTTTGGCGTGCACACCCTTGCGGTTTTTCGGGTCCGTGTTTTGCCTTTCAGAATCCTGATCTTGAATGTTATACCTTTAGGAGTTGAGGGCCAAAACGTAAACAGTTACATGAGGTGGTAGGTTTCTTATCTGAGAGGACCTTCGGCTGTTCAGCTTTCCTTTGGAGTTTCCTCAACCGAAAAATCACAATGGGGTACGAATACGCATTCAAGTTTTTTTGGGGTTTTTTCTTCTTCTTGCAGAATAGTGACCTACGATGCTGAAAATATATTCAACCATACAAATTACTGTTTTTGGTGCACTATGCACTACATAATTCGTAATTCTATTCTCACCCTGCAACGATGCCAGAAAGACATAATATAATGTGTGTGCAATATATGCATATCTACACAATTGGGTAAATGTTCAGGTTAACACCCGCACGATTTTCACTAGGGTTTTAGGGTCAGTGTTAGTTTTGGGGTTAGGGTTAGGAAATTCCTTCCCTAACCTTAATACCCTAGTGAAAATCGTGCGGGTGTTAATCTGAAAAAGTACAAACCTGCTTTAGTCCACATAATTTTCTGTAAGTTATGAGGAAACAAAGTCTGTGTGGAGAGCACACACACTCTCTCTCTCTCTCTCTCTCTCTCTCTCTCTCTCTCTCTCTCTCTCTCTCTCTCTCTCTCTCTCTCTCTCTCTCTCTCTTATATATATATAATCAACAACTTGTCTTCTATTTATGTGTCGACCTTATCTCTATATTTTCACTTAATTTCCTTTTCAACCCGTCATCTACATAACGTATTCGTTAATCTTATCTTGTGAACAGATGATCTTTTCACCTTACCTGAGATTATATATGTCTGTATGTATATATATATACACATACATACATACACATGATAATGCACTCTTAAACAGAAATTATGAATAGCAAATATACATATCGTTGCTATTATGTAAAAGTGTCGTAACTCCAGAACGTTACTTTTACAGAAAACGAAAGAATTAGTTTCGCCATTCCATTTCTTTTTACATTAGCACCAGTTTCAGCTCAACAATAATACTTTCTTGGGTGCCTAAAATCCTAACTCCATGTATGTATGATATTTTTTGAAAAACTGTCGTATGTGCCATTTACTACAATTTTGGAAAATGCTAAATCGTTGTTCTACACTTTGCACATCTTGGCATCTGAAGCAGTTGGAGATACGATAGTTTGACCAAAAGAACCGGCTATTGCAAGCAAAATTAACGCATTTGGCCTAATTTGGACATACCACGGTTTAACATAATAGCAACGATATGTAGTCTTCAGTTAGCTCTCTCAGAATATACATACATACTTGCAATCTACACATCAACGGTACCACATGTAAAGCAATATATATATATGTATGTGTGTATATTGATATACTCGCACGCATGTGATCTACGCAGTAACAGTAATTATATAAGATGCAGTATGTGTGTGTGTATCGATCTATGTATATACACAAGCAA
>NC_069002.1:31947720-31952720 GCF_001194135.2 Octopus bimaculoides | reverse complement strand
GGATTTAAACTATATATTGAAAAGATTTAGTGGGTTGGCAGGTTTTGCATGTAGAACATCACAATAAACTAAACACTGCACGTGATTGTTTTGTTCGATGCATCACCTTTATTTCGAACTTACAATGCTTTTTTTTTTTTTAAGAGAGTAGGGCAATTGGTTAATTCTACCCCAGGCTAATAAATAGTAAAGTGGGCTCTTATCTGGTTTGTCTTGGTCATTAGGGAGACTGCTTTGAAGGGTTTAGTCAAGCATATCGACCCCAGTACTTTTTCTTCTTTTAATCCTGTCTGTCTTTTGATGAAGTGCTAAGTTACAAGGATGTAAGCAAACCAACGGTGAGAGACAAGCACAAAGATACAGATAGATATATGGCAGGCATCTATGGTGTTTCCACCTGCCAAATCCACTCACAAAGCTTTGGTCAACCTAGAGCTAGTAGAAGGCAATTTCCCAAAGTGCCACTCGGTGGGACTGAACCTGGATCAATGTAGTTGAAAAGCAAACTGCTTACCATTCAGTCACACCTGACATTATAATTATAACAAACGAGCTGGGGTTTTTTTAATACCTAATTACAACATATGGTAAAATTACTTGTGCTATATGTTGAATTTGTCAAACTTTTTTTAGCTGTTTCTACAGGTCTTTTGGTAAAAGTCCAGTACCGTTGTAAACAATCCGCCAATGACTAATCACCTTTTCGTTACTGAGGTAAAAGACTATTAATAAGGAAGTGGAACTGAACCAGTGCTTGTGTTAATAATATTGGTATAATGACTCGAGAGACAACAGTAAAAGATTTTACAAACATTAATAAAAATGAGATTAATTATATTTAGTGACTTTAATCTTTTAGCATTCAGATTACTCTGTCAGATATAATCCTTGTTTATCCACATTAGTTTGAATTAATCATACATTGTCTCATAACTTTGATCTTTCAATGATGGGATTGGTTATTGTTAGAATAACTCTAGGTGGGTGTGTGAGGTCCAATTTGGCTCATTGAAACATAAAACAAGATATCTGACCAGATACATGGCCAGTTTAAATGCTAGAAGTTATAGTCTAAATTTTGAGGGGTCTAATCTTATTGTGCATCTAACATAAAATTTTTGTTGGCTTAAGGACTCTGTTCCTTAAGTCTTATTCCTATGAAACCTCACCTTCTCAACATATATGGGACCCACAAAATTCATGTTGCTTTATCCTAGGTGTCTTTTGTGTTTCCTGTGTTACCTTTCTACTCATCAACACTTTTTGCCTCTCCAAAGCTTTTTAATAAATTTATCCCAAACATCCGCTGATTCTTTTCTTCTGAGAGCTAAAAAGCTTTCCCTTTTCATAAACCCCAAGTTATTCTTGATTGATGTGCATCATATATGATACATGGGTGCCAGAGAAATATATCCTATTTATCACATGTGGTACACAAGATGGGCAAAGTGTTTATCCCTATCCCATGGACAGTTTTATTTGATAATTAAAAACAAGGCTGTATAGTTTTGTTTTTTTTAATCACATCACAACTACATGGTCTAAATTTTGAGGGGTCTAATCTTATTGTGCATCTAACATAAAATCTTTGTTGGCTTATGGACTGTTCCTTAAGCCTTATTCCTATGAAACCTCACCTTCTCAACATATATGGGACCCACAAAATTCATGTTGCTTTATCCTAGGCAAGTCCTGATGCAACAAACAAACCTATGGTGTAAGATGTTCCGTCCATGACCTTGCTGTCTTATTCAGACTGAGTATTTAAAAGTTATGTGGCTGAAGTTTTTTAGTAGTTCGAAATACCACGTTTAAACTGATGGTGATAGCCATACACCACGTTGCAGTTGGTTAGAAGTGGTGAAAACTTGAGGTGGACATAGCTATTGGCTCTTGGATAATTAACTTGGTCGTAAACCTAACACTCATTTTAAATTAGTGGAGTGGGAGTGTAGCATTGAGTCAGTATGTTGGTGTAGAGTGACTTAATGATAAATGTTCAACTGTTGATTGCATGTGTTCATCACGTGTTACCAACATGCAGTAGTAACTGCTGATTTACCTCACACATGCGCACACTCTCTCGCTTGCTCACTCACACACACACAAATCCATTCTTTATTTTTAAAATGGAGAGGTGGTGATATGCAAATTCTGCTTCCAGTTTTTGATAAGTTCTGTGCTAAATTCTAATTCTAACCTTCCAACGTAAATGGGAATTAGTAATTCTTGTAAATGGTGTCAATGACCTAACGGTCAAACGGTTGATACTAATTGGAACTTTTTTTTAACCAACATTTAATTTTCCTTCCTCTGAACACAGCATTTGACAAACTTTTCTTTCTCCTCTCTATCTCTTTCTCTGTGGAGATATATATATATAATATCACTTGATAAAATTATGGCTTGGAGCCAAAACCACTCAGTTCTTGGTTATTACAATATGTTTATATAAAATATAGTTAGCTGCTGCTATTATTTAGATAGATATGTGTGTGTGAATAGACAGGGGGAGATGTTTTTGCATGCGGCATTTATTAACCGAATTCTGAACAATGCCTGGCTTCGGCCTTGAATTATATAATGTATGGACAGAGACTGGAGAGGTGATTTGGGGGCGGGTTGTTTCTCAGTAGTAATATATTGTTGGGCATATTGCTGCTGTTAACAATTATTTATATATTTCGTGATGGGAGTGAGTAACCATATAGTATAATTAAGTAGGGGCAGGGGGGAGGGAGTGTGATTTTTTTTTTTTTTTTTTTAATCTTCTCTGGAGGGAGGGAGAGCACCAGTGACCTTTCTAGTGACTTGTGATTTTACACATTGTTTTATGGCACTGGACTGGGTGTCCTTGACAAATTTATGTTAAAATATGGGCCCTGCGTGACACTGTTGTCCCCAGGCCAGCCCCTAATCAAGCTGACTTATCAGTGATTGGAGGATTCTCTTCATGGTCAGTCCTATTTGTTTAGGCGGTTTACTTAAGACTTCGTGATGTTAGGATGAAATTTAGCTGCTATTTCTTGTTCACTAAACAACCACATAGAGGTTTGACTCCTATGCTGTACATAATGGAGTCCCAGAGGTAACATGGTGATGTTGATGAAGATGAAGTCTCTGTCTGTTTGCCAGAATCTGTTAATAGATTTCTGTTGGATGTTATTGATTCTAGCCCAGACCAAACTAGTTATGGATTGGAAATCTTGTGCCAGCTTGCATCAGCAACTACAATCAAGTGCAGAGGGATATGTAAAAACCTGGCATTTTAAGCCAAACCTTTTGTTGAAAGAGAAATGCCAGAGTTTTGATCTCTCCATGACAAAGAAACCTATCAAATTACAGCTTGTTAGTTAAGCAGAAACCAATTAATAAACAGCTTGTTATCTTAGCAAGAACTAATTAAAAAGTCGAGGGAATATAAATTTTTAAAAAGCATTATCAGAATTGTAGAGTGGCATTCAGAAACCAACTCAACTAGCAGTATCTGTTGTCTAATCCATTAACACTTTAGGAAATAGGACTGCTTAATTCGTATTTAGATTTCTGGAAAGTTCTGTTGTGAAGCACACATATTGAGGTCATGGCTAGAGTGTGAGCTGTTAAGTGTTGTATTGTGGATATATCAGTACATTCTTTTAGTGTGGTGTATGGCGAGGAGGCTGTCTTTCATTAGTCCAGCTGGGTCATCACACATGTTCAGTGTCTCTTGTTACCAGTTTTCCTAAGAGTCAGAAGGACTAAATACTTTGTGCGGGGCACTAGTGCAGTACTATAAACTTACTGTTATACATAATAACATAGATACTTTACGTGTGTATGTTTACAGAGAGCATGGCTAAGGGTTCAGTCCCACTGCATAGCATCTTAGGCAAGTGGTTTTATTTAATCTCAAGCTAAGTCTTTGTGAGTGGATTTAGGTGATGGATACTGAAAGAAGCCTGTTGTGTGTATGTGTGTGTGTGTGTGTATATATATATATATATATATATATATATATATATATACTCCTTTACTTGTTTCAGTCATTTGACTGCGGCCATGCTGGAGCACCGCCTTTAGTCAAGCAAATTGACCCCAGGACTTATTCTTTGTAAGCCTAGTACTTATTCTATCGGTCTGTTTTGCCGAACCGCTAAGTTACAGGGTCGTAAACACACCAGCATCGGTTGTCAGGCAAAGTTGGGGGGACAAACATATACACACACATACATATATACGACAGGCTTCTTTCAGTTTCCGTCTACCAAATCCACTAACAAGGCTTTGGTCGGCCCGAGGCTATAGTAGAAGACACTTGCACAAGGTGCCACGCAATGGGACTGAACCTAGAACCATGTGGTTGGTAAGCAAGCTACTTACTACACAGCCACACCTGCACCTATTAGAAATATGTGTGTGTGTTTGTCTCTCCACATCTTGACAGCACTTGATAGTTGTAAACAAATGTCACCGTCATACAACTGGTGTAATTCGTTCTCAATCCTGCATACAAATATGTCTAGCCAGGGGTGGAGGGGAATATTATCTTGCTAGGAAACAAGGAAACGTCGGCAATGGGAACTGCATGTGGCCAGAGAAAATATACCTCAGTAAATTCCATTTGACCATTACAAGCATGGAAAAGTGAGCCTGTTAAAAAACATATAGCTTCTAGCTTCTATGGAGGGATCTTCATTGGGCCTTGGGCCCAACAATGACACTTCATGCATTGGGTACATATTAAATTTTATTATGCTTGACCAATATTTTCTAAGCAATGAACAATGTCTTCCCATTCAGGGGGTCAGTACTTTTTTTTTTTTTTTTGTCTAACCTTTCTCTCTGACGCCACCACCATCAATACCTTCAACTTAGCCACCTTCACTGTCTTCCACTTGCTATCACCATCGTCCCCGACTACCCCAGCTACCAGCACCACCACCATAGAGATAGATAGACAGACAGAGAGAGAGGGGGTTTCTTTTCAATTTGGAATGTTTTTTACCATTGTATAGTTA
>NC_069002.1:31946941-31947710 GCF_001194135.2 Octopus bimaculoides | reverse complement strand
AGGGGGTTTCTTTTCAATTTGGAATGTTTTTTACCATTGTATAGTTACTGGGGGATGGGGAAAATAATGAAAAAAGAATTTCTGTCAAAGAGGCATAGTTAAAGAAAGTTGTACATCATCTCCCTCTTTCTCTCTCTTTTATTATTACTCTCACTGCCACCATCAACACTACTACTTTTAATAAAACATCAACTATCCATAAATTTCTTTTTTTCTCTCTCTCTCTCCCTCCCTCCCTCTATCTTCGCCACCACTCTCACGGTCTCTATGCCAACTATTACTTTTGCCCCCATCATGAGGAATAGTAGGTGTGTCATTGAATAGTGAGAGAGGGGGGGGTCTAAGTGTGACACACAGGAATTAAGTTTTCACATTTATTAGATGACAAAGGCAGTATTAATACCAAGAGATTAATATTTATCCCCACTTAAACACAGATATTCTGCAGTAGTTTTTACCATGAAACTCATTGGCTGTTGGTGCAAAATGCGCTCTTTTTTTATATTACTAGCAGAGAGATATTAAGCCCCCACCTTCCTTGCCATCTTCAGCACTAAGACCACCAGATCACATGATTTCAACCTTCCTTGATCTTATCAATGATGGATACTTGACTGCTAGAGATAGCAGCAATTCCTGTCCCTGCCAGTGACATACACAGCAATCCCTCATCTATTACGGATATTATGTTCCAAACCAACCCACCCTCCCACAATAGGTGAAAATCCGCAAAGTAGAAACAGTATTGTATGTTTTTTTTTTTTTTTTT
>NC_069002.1:31940912-31946671 GCF_001194135.2 Octopus bimaculoides | reverse complement strand
CAAAATAACACATCAAAGGAATCGACATAAGCTTAAATAATAAACCACAATATGGCGCGGAATTCCTGTAGATTCAGTGCCAGAACAGGTGCTGGTGTTGCAATTAGCCAGTGAGCTTGTTAACAAATACTGTATTTTAACGTGTATAAGGAACCCCCTAATTTTGAGGGCTTAAAATTTGGACAAAATGGTTTTGTAAGGGTCTATAATACTATCCATGTATAAGAAACTCCCATACTTTTTTAACCTAATTTTTGACCAAAAAAAAGGTTCCTTATACACGTTAAAACAGGGGTTTTCAAACTGTGGTCCGCGGACCTCAGGGGGTCCGCAAGGACAAGACGGAGTCTGTAGACAGCAAATACTTTTTATGGGCAATTTGATTTTGTATATGTTTTTTAATCGAAATCTTTTAATTGACAATAAACCTATTTGTTAAATACTGTTAAATAAACAAATGTAAAACTATATATGTTATTTTAAGCAAATATTTATGTATAAATTTCATAAGCGTTTATAAAGGGGTCCCTAAGGTAAAGCCTGAAATATAAAGGGGTCAAGTCAAAAAGTTTGAAAACCCCTGCATTAAAATATGGTGTATATATTAGTAACAGAGACGGTATTAATATCAGGAGGTAATATTTATCCCCACTTGAATATAGATTTTATGTTTAAACAAACTCAACTGCAGTAGTTACCATAAATCACCATCACTATGTAGTTTGTTGGAACAGAACATAGACACTTAAGTTGGGGGGGTGGGCGAGCAGTAAAACGACATACAAATACGGCTTTGTATAGCTGTGAGTGTTGATGACTTTAAGGCCTTGTTGGCAGCCTGAAGCAAAGAATGAATTCGCAAGATTCTTTGTTGTTTAGCAACTCAAGATTTACAAAGCAAAATACGTATAAAATATCATTTGAAATATCCGTTTTCAGACGTTAAATACATAGAATATGACTCCACATGTCTATATATTATCCACTTATGATCTACTGTCTTTGTTTTTAGTGCTTTACACACACATATATACATATCATCATCATCATCATTTAACGTCCGTTTTCCATGCTAGCATGGGTTGGAAGGTTTGACTGGGGTCTGGGAAGCCAGGAAGCTGCACCACTCTCCAGTCTGATTTGGCAGAGTTTCTACAGCTGGATGCCCTTCCTAACACCAACCACTCCATGAGTGTAGTGGGTGCTTTTTACGTGACACCGGCACGGGCCAAAGGAGGCTGGCACCGACCACGATCGGTTGGTGCTTTTTACATGCCACCGGCACAGAAGCCAGTCAAGGCCACTCTGGCATCGGATACTTTTGAATGTGCTGGGGCTGGTGTAGGATACAGCCATGAACTCACTTTATTTGCTGGGTCACTATATATATATATATATATATATATATATATATATATAGTGTGTATAAATTAATGAAGGGAAAACATTTATGAACTCCATTACCTAGTGTATGTGTGTGTGTATTTATAGAGGGTTTTTTTTTTTTTACCTTGTATAAGTCATTGGATTGAGGCCATGCTGGAGCATCGCCTTAAAGGTTTTTAAATGAAAATAAATTGGCCCTGGGTTTTTTTTGGGGGGGGTTTTTTTAACCTAATGCTTATTCTATCAGTTCCTTTCTGCTGAACCACTATGTTACAGGGACAAATATAAACACGCATGCATGCACTCATAACGACAGGCTTCTTTCAGTTCCCTTCTACCAAATCCACTGAAGTATTTGGTCAGCCCAACGATATAGTAGAGGGCACTTGGCCAATGTGCCACATAGCAGGACTGAACCCAAAACCACAACAGTCCATATGTAGTACTCGAGCTAACAATGAGTTGTTGGGCTCTGGTAACTTCTCTAGTTGGGTAATTCCCTATGTCTTGTTCAGGGCTGCATATGTTCCATCAAATAATTAATAACATTAATAGTAAGGAGAATGGAGATTTTTCACATCCATAAATTTTATATAACAGTTTTAAATAAAATTTATGAAAGTGAAAAATCTCCGTTCTCATTATTAATGTTAGGTGTGTTGACCTATACGGTAGACACTATAGTATTGTCTATATACACTCCTGTTGTACTTTACCTTCATACAATGGTTTGCATATCTGTTACACATTAATCATGTTTATTCTTTGTTACTTTGAAAGTTCTGATAGCCATTCAACCACAGATTTATGTCTCACCCTATTTTAACATGCAAGAGTGGTGCATGGGGAGGGAGAAACTGGAGTATATATGAATGAATTGTATAGAAGTTAGGTATATAATTATATAGCCCTGCTACCAAATTGAACTTCTCTGGTAATTAAAGGGTTGTGATATCAGTCTAGTTGTGTCTTAACGATTCTCTGTACTGTTAGAATCTTCTGCTCTCGTTTATCGTAATAATTACTATTATTATTATTGTCATTAAGACGGCGAACTGGCAAAGCCGTTGGCACACTGGAGGAAATGCTTAGCGGTATTTCGCCTGTCGCTACGTCCTGAGTTCAAATTCTGCTGAGGTCGACTTTGCCTTTCATCCTTTTGGGGTCGATAAATTAAATATCACTGAAACACTGGGGTTGATGTAATTGACTAATCCCTTAAGGCTTTGTGCCTACCATAGAAAGGATTATTATTATTATTATTAAGGCCGCAAATTGGCAGAATTATTAGCACGCTGGACAAAATGGTTGGTGATATTTCGCCCATCGCTACATTCAAATTCTGCCAAGGTTGACTTTGCCTTTCATCCTTTCAAGGTCGATAAATTAAGTACCATTTGCTTACTGGGGTCGATCAAATCGACTGGCCCCTCCCCCAAAATTTCGAGCCTTGTGCCTAGAGTAGAAAAGATTATTATTATTATTATTATTATTATTATTATTGCGGCAAACTTGCAGAATCGTTAGGACGCTGGACAAATTACGCCATGGTTGACTTTGTGCTTTTCATCCTTTCAGGGGTTGATGTAATCGGCTCATCCCCTCCTCCCAAAATTTCAGGCCTTGTGCTTAGGATTATTACTACTCAGTTATGTCCATCGTCTTGCCAGCCAGTTAAAAAACGAGGCTTTGGAATCCGACTTAGACATGGCTGACTCCTGGTCAGTAAGATTCACGACTACAATAACTAATAACAGATACCATACCCTTGCACTTAGAAGAGTAAAGCCTGTTTACGGCCAATCGCTTCCATTCGTCTGTAGTCAATAATCTCACCAGTTCGATAACCAGAATTACTACAACCTACTCTCCTAATGGACAAAGCACTACACCCAGAACATTTGACGGACATTTGTCCTCATCTTGTTCGTTGTAAATGATGATGGATAGATACACATATATATATATATATATATATATATATATATATATATATATATAATATGCAACATTTCGATCCCTGAACATAGAAGACTAATTGAACAGTCTGTACTCTGTTACCATTCATTATGAACAATGGAATTCAAACTAGGTGAAGCCATGTTTAACCTTTTTGATACCAATCCAACTGAGACCATTCTTGATTCATACAAGCAACACACACACACACAGCTATACACAATGGACTTTTTTTCAGTTTCTCTCTACCAAATCTATTTAAAGGCTAGGGTTGCCCCAAAGCTATAGTAGAGGATGCATAGACCCTTAGCCAAGGTACCATGCAGTGAGATTGAACTTGTAACGTGTTGGCGGTGATCTTGGTGAGTACCGTAAATCCTCGAGTATAATACGCAGGGGTTTTTTAGAGGGCTGTACCTCTGAAAAACCTAAACCTTGTGTATAAATACGCACCCCTTCTCTAACTTGAGTCAAGGAGGTCTATATAACGTCTTTGGTTTGTAAACATATATACAGTAACGTCCTTTATTATTATTGTATATATAACATAATGCAAACGTGTAGCTTTTTTGTGCAGTTTGTTTGCAGAAAATAAAGAAATAACAGTAATAACGTCAGTGAAAAATGAATATTAAGTAAATTGCCTTTATTTATCACTTAGAAAATATTTTTCATTTTTAACCTCGTATATAGTATGCACTGAAAATTTTGACCTTTAAATTTTGGGGGGAAAAGTGCGGATTATACTCGATTTACAGTATTTGTTTGACAGGCACCATGAAAGCTAAACTCACTTTTACTTACAAGAATGCACCAAGGGAAAGCTACACAATTCTTTGAATTTAAGTAATAAATCTGCTATCTTTTTTTAATGTTCCTCTACAAGATTCTTATAAGTTTTAGAAATGGCTTCCTATTTTTAGCATGTATTCTGTTCTTTGGTAACTGAATTTTAAAATCTAAACACAACCACTTTGAATTCTCAGGTTTGGTTTTAGGCAGGTTGGCACCATAAGAGTTGAAGATAATTGTGTTGAAATACGTAAAAGGAATCTCCATTTGATTAATTTAATATTTGTTTCTTTAACTTTTCAGGCATTTTATTTTGACCGCGATGATGTCGCCCTGAAAGGGTTGTACAAATTCTTTCAGAAGAGATCTGAAGAAGAGAAAGAACACGCTGAGAAGTTCATGAAATACCAAAACAAGAGGGGTGGAAGAATCCTTCTGAAGCAAGTTGAGGTTAGTAATAATAATAATTTAATGTCTGCTTTTTCATGCTTCCATAGCTCAGATGGTAGATTTTCTATGGCTGGATGCTCTACCTGTCACCAACACTCATCTATCTGTTTCCTAACAACCCCACTTGTATGGCACTGATGCTCATTTACAACCATCACTTGATGTCAAGACAAAGATACAGACACACATGTATGTGTGTATATGATAGGCTTATTTCAGTTTCCATCCACCAAAACTACTTGCAAGGCTTTGGTCAGCCCAGGGCTTCCAGTAGAAGACATTTGCTCAAAGTGCTGCGGAGCAGGACTGAACCTGTGTTTCCAAGCAAGCTTCTTAACCATGCCTCCATATCGGTTTTTCTTCACTTTCTGTTTTGAGTGCCTTACTGATACAGCTTGAAATAAATAGACTGAAACGATTTCACAAGGGCTAACCATTGCGACAATAATGCCATATTTGAAGTCAACATTGCATACGGTTTGATTCTTTGTGGTTAAGAAGTCCATCATTTGGTCTATACTAAGTCAACATTCAGTACCAAGGCAAATCATGTAAATAAAGATTAACCCTTTAACATTCAGATTGTTCTGTCAAATGTAATCCTTATCTATTCACATTGGTTTGGAGTTAATCCTTCATTATTTTGTGGCTTTGAGATTTCAATGGCGTGACTATATTTTTATCTAGAATGACATTGTTGGGTAAGTGTAAGAGGCCAGATTTGGTTGGAACATACAACAGGTAATTTTATCTTGGGCCAGGTCTGGTCAGTTTACATGCCAATGGATTAAATGTACCATATTTAAAGGTTATATACGATATACCTTTTTTTTAATACAATATTGCTACTCCTGACTACTACATGAGGACCTGTGGGTAATAAGTGGTAGAAATGGGGGTGGGAGAGTGGAGTGGTAGGGGTTTTTTTTTTTTCCTAACCCTAGCACTGTCAAAATTAATGAAGTTTTTGTTGCTCTAATTATTTTTTCTCAGAAACCTGATCATGATGATTGGGGAACAGCTCTGGACGCCATGGAGGCAGCTCTTGCTCTGGAAAAGAAGGTCAACGCATCCCTTCTGGAACTGCACAAGATTGCTGACAGTCATAACGACGCCCAGGTAATTCTTTTTATCTTACTTGCAACACAGAAAATATATCCTCCCCCCCCCCC
>NC_069002.1:31930952-31940833 GCF_001194135.2 Octopus bimaculoides | reverse complement strand
CATCTCTCTCTCGCTCTTTCAATAAAGTTTTAATGGAACCGGCACATATTCAAAAGGATGTGTGTTGTACATGCCTGTGCAGGTGTATCTTGTTTTTAGTTTCCACTTTTCCATGCGGGCAAGAAACACTGCTATCTTTCGTAACTCATACTTGTCTAGCTCTTCAACCATTTAAATTTTACATCCCCGTCACTTAGCGGTTCGGCAAGAGAGACCGATAAAATAAGTCCTGGGGGTCGATTTGCTCGACTAAAAGCGGTGCTCCAGCATGGCCACAGTCAAATGACTGAAACCAATAAAAGAATCTTATGAAGCTCTTGGGAAACGAATAATACATGAACAAGGGGTTGTCTCCCTTCATGGAACACTGCTTTATCTCCCCTTTCTGGAATTGTTTACAAGGTCATATTCTGGACAGTTGTTGGTTACTAGTTGGCATTGGGTCCATTACTAGTTCACTGTATTTATGGCTGTGGCAAGTGTTTTTAACTAGGGGCAAAACTAAAATCACAAGGAAGGGGGTTTGTTTTTGTTTTTCAATGAAAGCTGTATACGTACGCATTTGGGATGTGTGTGTGTAGGCAAACACGTGCACTCAATGACACAGGCATGGCCATGTGGTTTGGGTTCTGCCCCTAATATATGCACACTGTTAGCCAGAGCCTTCTTCTATAGATGCAAGTTGACTAGTGGCTTGTGAAAGAAATTTAGTTGGCAGAAACAAGAATTGCGCCTTTCTTGTTTTCAAGAGGCCAAATAGGATATTTGTTGCCTACATACTCTGAAGAGACAAGATGGTCATTTCTGGGGTGGCAGCTTGTAACTGACCATACTTGATGGCATAAACAATGCAAGCATATATAAGATACTCCAATTTCAGCAGTATATGTTCAGGGTGGGGGAAACGTTTTTAGTTCATTAAAGTCTTATGAAGGCAGATGTCTTTGGAGTGAAAAGTACGTCTTACATGTCATCAAATATGGTAGATCTGTCTCTCTTTATTTCTCTAGACTTTTTTTATGAACCTCTTTCTTTTTTTTTCTCTCTCTCTACAGATGATGGACTTCATAGAAAGCGAATATCTCGGTGAACAGGTCGATGACATCAAGCTTCTGTCTGACCACATCACCAACCTGAAACGTGTTGGCGGTGGTCTTGGCGAGTACATGTTTGACAGGCACCTTGAAAGCTAAACTCACTTTTACTTACAAGAATGCACCAAGGCAAAGCTACTCGCAGGAAATTCTTCGTGAATTGAAATAACAAACCTGCTGTCTCTCTTTTTTATTTTTTTTTCTAATGTTCCTCTACAAGTTTCTTAGATGTTTTAGAAATGGCTTCCTAATTTTAGCGTCTATTCTATTCCTTGGTTTATTGAATTAAAAAGCCTGATAACTGAACCTGTTTTGTTGTCTGTCTTCAATTTTTCTGTTGTTGTTTAGCCACGAGTCTATCCTGATTGAGTACATTTATGATCAAAGACAAGCCAGTCATTACCATATCGTCTTTTTGTGCATCTAGGGTTATGTCATTCACTACCTCTTTTTTAAGACAGTAGGGTGCAGTTTGAGGAAGAGTTTGCCGTTGTTTCTAGCATGTGACAAGGGTGATGGTGAGGAGGAGGAGGATGAAATACATCTGTCAACACAGTTCCAGTTTTCATTCTAAATTACTTCAACCCCAGATGGGTTGCCCTAGCTAGAGCTTGTAGAGCTCACATCTCTTTCTGCAATTATTTTTTTCAGCAGCAGTTATTGTTATGGTTGGGTTCTAACCCAGGTCACAGCAACAAAGTCCACCTGCCACACTTCTCAGTCCATCATTCCACTTCCTTAAGCTGCTGGATACATTCCAGGCCAGTGTCTGCAATCAACTTGTCCATGTAAATGTGATGATGTTTTCCTCTTGTGGGTTCCACAAGACGACTAATTTGGCTACCATTTGGCTGGTCACCGTAAAGATGGCCCTTCATCATCGTCCAACCCATGCTAGCATGGAAAGCAGACATTAAATGATGATGATGATGAATATTTCAGGCCTGCTGATTAGCCACGTCTCATTTTTGCTAAACCACTGAGCATAAACACACCAACACCAGTTGTCAAGTAGTGGTACTAGGACAAACACACATTTGTTATACACGATGGGCTTCTTTTAGTTTCTATCTACCAAATCTACTCACAAGGTTTTGGTCAGCTTGAGGATATAATAGAAGGTTCTTACCCATGCAGTATGACAACCCAAAACCATTCAGTCTCACTGGATTGCACCTTGGGCAAGTGTCTTCTATAGCCTCAGGCCAACCAAAGCCTTGTGAGACTGGGGACTTCATTTAACTTGATCTATCTTCTCAAGCATAGCAAATTACCAGAAGTCTCAATCATTTGTCATTGCCTCCATGAGACTCAACATGCATAGACAGACAGATAGATCGCTATGATACTGGTTCCCAGCCAAGTGTTTTTCCATGTTGGGCAGCAGATGATAGATGAGTCCAAATTTGGAGAATAGGGAGTGTGCACACCAGCCATTGAAACCAAGGATTTGTGTGTCCTCATGAAAACAGACCCCTTTTGTCAGTTGTCCTGGTTGTTTGGTCTTGATAGCCTTTCGTAATTGCCTCAGCAAGTTGACATAGTGCTCCCCACTGATTGTTGTGGCCCTTTTGAAGATAGTCAATAAACACATTCCCTTTTGCATCCCAAAAAAACTGAGGCCATCACTTGGCCTTCTTTGGAGCAGGTGAGGAGTGGTGTTTCTACCGCATAGATTGTCTCTTTATTTCTAGCTCAAAGTTGAACCCAACATTCATCTGGTCTTGGGGAAACCTTCAAGAAAACCAGCTGGATCTGCCTGAAACAATGTCAGGTTTTCCCATGATGCTTTTCATCAAATGTCAGAAGACATGGCATCCACTGAGCAGTGAGCTTCGTCATGTCAAGTGCATTGTACAGAGTATTCTCAACTCTTTCATGAGATATACTAATAGCATTGGCAATTTGATTTATATCTGATTGCCTGTCATCCATCACCATGTGGGAAACACGATCAATATTCTCTTAGGTGTTGGCAGTTGCAGGATGTCCAGACCTTAGGTCATCTTAATGAGTCTCTCTTCTCTAAATTCAGCTGCTCACTTTTGCTCAGTTGAATGCTGGTTGCAATTCACCTAAGAATTTGTTGAGTGCGTGTTGCCAGACTTCAGGTCAACATAACAAATTGACACTAAAATAAATCAAAGAAAAGTACTTAACTAACGACCGTTTGTATTGTCTGCCACCGGTGCGTAATGTGAGAACAAGAGAGTTTCAAGTCCCAAAGAAATTAGTTAACTATTTTCAGCTACCATGCTGGACTTGAAAATGTAGATCAGCCAAAAAAGAAATGTTCCGCATGAGTCAACATGTGTATCTATATAAAGCAAAAATGCAACTCATTTGAGCATGGAGATGACTGTCTTTTATAGCTACGCCATTCAGTGCCACCTAGTGCTAACTATGCGCAAGGGAAGATAACTCGAGGTTATTCCCCTTTTTTTAGAGTAAATCAACCTTATCACATTAATGATGTCACCAATGTTCACAATGCCAGATTGGTCAATTTTCAAGAGAAGTCGCTACCAGATATGTGTAGCAGCAGGATTCAGCCCCTTGATATATCTCTGGAAAGAGTCAGAAGTCACCAGCCTCTGAATCCCCCCCGTTTGTGATCCCATGGATTTACTGTGTGGGAACACAACTGGGAAAGACACCAAACGTTCTACCTGCAACACCACGGCTGAACTGTTCAGCTAGTCAGCAAGATCAAACAGGTGTTCAAAGATCTTCCCAGGGACGCAGTGGAAAATGCATGCACGGATCCAGAGTGGAAGCTGAATGCAGCTACTCTGAGTAAACTATTATCACTCAGCTATAATACCTAGCTGGTATTTTTTATTTTTATTTTTTTTTTTTTATTTTTGGATGGAATATTATGTTTCCGTTTTCTTTTAAGCAAACTGTCAAATTTAGCCTGAACACCCAGTACACTCTGTAAAATGGTTGGCATTAAGAACGGCATCCAGCTGTAGAAACCATGCCAAAGCTGACAAAGAAACCCAGTCCTCTGGCTCATCTGTTCTTGCCAAACTGTCCAACCCATGCCAGCATGGGGAAAGGGGCATTAAATGATGATGATGATATATAAGTGCATATATGGCTGTGTGGTAAGAAGCTTGCTTTGCAACCACATAGTTCCAAGTTCAGTCCCACTACATTGCACCTTGAGTAAGAGCCTTCTACTCTAGCCTTTGGTTGACCATAGCCTTGTGTATGGATTTGGTGCACAAAAAAGCTACACGTTTGCATTATGTTATATATACACTAATAACAAAGGACGTTACCGTATATACTTTTACAAACCAAGAACGTTATATAGACCTCCTTGACTCAAGTTAGAGAAGGGGTGCATATTATACACAAGGTTTAGGTTTTTCAGAGGTACAGCCCCCTAAAAATCCCCTGTGTATTATACTCAAGGGCAGACTATACTCTAGGATTTACGGTATATATATGTGTATATATATATATATATATATATAGTTGAAAATAATAGAAAAACAAAAGACAAAGACAGGTGTATGAACGACAAGCAAGTGTATTAGTTTGACACTCGGGGAAAGTGAGAAATTGTTTTAACGTTTCGAGCCTACGCTCTTCAACAGAAAGGAATAAGAGAGAATGAAAAAAATTTGTAAATTTCAGCAGTCCAGCACGGTGTATATATATATGTATGTGGAGGTGCAATGGCCCAGTGGTTAGGGCAGCGGACTCGCGGTCGTAAGATCGAGGTTTCAATTCCCAGACTGGGCGTTGTGAGTGTTTATTGAGCGAAGACACCTAAAGCTCCATGAAGCTGTGCCTGTAATTCAAAGGGTCAGCCTTGTCACACTGTGTCACACTGAATATCCCCGAGAACTACGTTAAGGGTACACGTGTCTGTGGAGTGTTCAGCCACTTGCACATTAATTTCCCGAGCAAGTTGTTCCATTGATTGGATCAACTGGAACCCTCGTCGTCATAACTGATGGAGTGCCAACAATATATATATGTATATATCTGTGTGTGTGTGCGTCTTTGTGTCTATGTACCCCCACTACTACATGACAACTTGCATTGGAGTAATTACATCCTATAACTTAGTAATTTGGCAAAAAGAGACCAATAGAATAATTACCAAGCTTAAAAAATAAAGCACTGGATTCAATTCATTCAACCAAAATTCTCCAAGGCAGTGCTCCAGCATGGCTATAGTCTAATGACTGAAAACCAGTAATTGACAAAAGATGCACACACAAAACATTTCTCTATTTTCAGCCACCCTAAACTGCCCCCACAAAAATCCCCAACTGACTTAGGTACCACAAAGTAAGGCCAAACCTGAATTGAAGAGGTTCAGAAGTAAACTTCTTAACCACACACTCATTCTTGAGACTGTTCTCATTACTCAAGATGTAATTCTAATTAATCAAATTCCCTTGGTGTACGCTAATTAACATAATTATGTTAATTAGTGCAAACTTTACCGATGGCGTTTGAAGTTTGTTTTCTCCTGATGTTACTGGATATTTTTATCAACTGTTTCTAATTGATTTTTCCTTTATGTTAAGCCATGAAGAGATATTAAACCGATTCCAGTGCTTGGCTGATGCAGTTCTTTACTGCTGTGTTGCTTTTCATTTCTATTAATATACAGCTATTTATATTGCTAGTATTTTCATATGTGTGTGTATGTATATAGATATATATTCAGCACGTAAAAAGCACCATTCGAACGTGTTCGTTACCAGCGTCACATTACTGGCACTTGTTCCGGTGGCATGTGGAAAAACGTCCACTTTCCATGCTAGCATGGGTTGGACGATTTGACTGAGGACTGGCGAACCAGATGGCTGCACCAGGCTCCAATCTGATCTGGCAGAGTTTCTATGACTGGATGCCCTTCCTAACGCCAACCACTCCGAGAGTGTAGTGGGTACTTTTACATGCCACTGGCACAAGGGCCAGTCAGGTGGTACTGGCAACGGCCACGCTCAAGTGGTGTTTTTTACATGTCACTGGACAGGAGCGAGTCCAACGGCCTCGCTCAAAAATTCTTACACATGTCACGGGCACAAGTGCCAGAAAGGCGACGCTTGGCACAGGTGCCATCCCGATTTCGCTTTCGCTTGCCTCAATAAGTCTTCACAAGCTGAGTTTCGTGTCCAATGAAGGAGACGACGTTGGCATGGGTGCCAGTCGTTGAATATATATATATATATATAAGTTTATATACACACACACACACATATAGACAGACAGAGAGAAAGATAGATAGTTAGATAGATAGATAGATATAGTGAACACACATTACCAAATGATTAGGATGTTCATCTCACAATCATAATATTGTGGGTTCAATATCTGAAGAAGGCTAAACATTGTGTCCTTGAGCAAGGCACCCCATTCCACACTCCTCCAGTTTACTCAGCTGAGTGCTGGTGCAGCTTTCTTTCCCTCCAGCTGTCACATCATGGGTAACCTGAGCTGCTGTGTTCAAAGGGTGGCAGGATCAAGAATGGTATCTGCACTGCCAGTAGAGTCAGCTTCACTCCACAATAGACATCTTCAGGCCACAGTAGCTATCTCCACTCCACTATAGTCATCTTCACTCCACTATAGCCATCTCCACTCCACATAATCATCTTCACTCCACAATAGCCATCTTCACTCCACAATAGACATCTTCACTCCATAATAGTCATCTTCACTCCACAATAGCCATCTTCACTCCACAATAGACATCTTCACTCCACAATAGACATCTTCACTCCACAATAGCCATCTTCACTCCACGATAGTCATCAGTCTCATTTGCCAAACCATTAAATTAACAATCCATGCAATATCCTGGATAATAGGAAGCATAAGGATGGAAATAAAAGTTCATGTTTATTTATTTAAACTATAAACCTGAGATAATTAACACCAATTAACCATTTAGCTTTCCAATTACTCAGTCAAATGTAATGCTTCTTATTCCACATTGTTTTGAATTAATCGTGTATTATTTCATAGCTTTGGCATTTCAATGATGTATTTTCTTATTTTTGGAAATGACATAGTAAGGTATGCGTGAGGGGCCAAATCTGGCTGGTTTCAACATGAGACAGGTAGAATATTTGGACTGGGCATGGTTGGTCTAACCCTTAAGTATTTAGATTATTCTGTGTTGTGGAGGACACCCCTCAGAGAGAAATGGGCTGTTCCACCACAAATAAATAGTGGACAGACACAATGAGTGGAGTCAGATGGGGGGGGTATGCCATTCGGTCCAACACGCAGACAGTGAAGTTTGCCGTTATAATACAGGACATAACAGTGTCAAGCAAGATACAACGAACACTCTGGCAAATGTTCCGCTTATTTATTCCACATTGTTTCGAATTAATCATGCATCATCTCATAGCTTTGAGGTGCATCATAGCCTGGCATGTTGGGCAAGTGTCTTCGACTATAACCTTGGGCTGACCAGAGCCTTGTGAGTGGATTTGGTAGACGGAAACTGAAAGAAACCTGTCATGTATAATATATATATATGTGTGTGTGTTTGTCCCTCCACCATCGCGTGACACCTGATCTTGGTGTGTTTACATTCCCATAACTTAGCGGTTCAGCAAAAGTGACCGAGAGAATAAGTACTAGGCTTACAAAGAATAAGTCCTGGGGGTCGATTTGCTTCAACTAAAAGGCAGTACTCCAGCATGGCCATGACTGAAACAAGTAAATGAGTAATATATATATATATATATATATATATATATATATACATATATATATATATATATACATATATAGATGAGTTCAGCAAAAATTTAGATTCAGCTGAATATGGTACTTAGGTTGAGGCATCAGAATTTAGTATGGTATTATCAATACAACTTCAGAATAAGGTGATTAAAATCAAAATAAGCAACAAGGCTATCCAGAGATGATGCAGTACGATCGTTTCAAGCAACTCCATTTAATTTAACAATGCAATCATTACATCAATTTAAAATTCAGAGCAATCCTCAGTTGCACAAAGACATAGAATTTAATTAAATTAGAACAGATTAGCTTCCATGATTTGTCTAAAGCAAGATGTTCTCTGTCTGTCTCGCTAACCTCTGGGAGAATTTTAGGTATAACTGTACTAATGTGTCCATCCATCTGTTTTAATTTAATTAAATTCTGTCTTTGTGCAGTTGAGGATTGCTCTGCATTTTAAATTGATGTAATGATTGCATTGAATAAACTCCTATTTTAAAAGCAGAATTGGTATAAAAATATGTGGCTGAAAAAGCGTATGAGATGAACCAGTGTCCCTGGAACGGATGCTAGACTATTTTGGCTAGCTTCCCAAAATCTAATGTGATAATACCTAACCATTCCATGATATCAAGTCAACGATAGAGCTTCTGTATGGTTATTTTGTTTTGTTTCTTGTCTTTTTTTTTTTTTTTAAGAAAACGGTACCTTAGATAGTGTAGTCCAAGATAAACTATGTCTGAAAAGCCAAGGTAGTCACCACAAGAATCTTAAACAACGAGGGCAAATATCAGGTTTAAACTAACACAGAGAGATATAACATTTAATAAAATGAAATAACGAAACGCGTGTATGATATTTGGGTTCCTTTCAGTTGACTAAAAATTCCTCAAGGCCGTACTCCCAGCATGGTAGCAGACTGACACAAGTAAAAAAAAAAAAAAATAATAATAATAATAATCTCAAACCGTATTCATTCCTCCACTCTCCTCTCACCAATTCCAGCGTTAAATTTTCTCATACTATACCAATCTATTTAGTATGGGATTACCTCCCTTGTATCAGATGTTGGTTTATAAGGGAGGTAAATCTGAAACGCCTCTTTTATTTCTCATTACTAAGAGCAGGATTTATCTCCTATGAACCTAGTCAACATGGGGAACCTTTAAGCCAGTGGTTCTCAACCAGGGTTTATATGGCCCCCTAAGGGTCCATATAAGATTTTGAGGGGTCCACGCAGCAAAATAGTAAATTGGGGATCCATCATAGTATTCGTGTGCATGTGTGTGTGTGTGTGAGTCTTTGTAGATACACATTACCAAATGTATACTATTTTACTTGTATCAGTCATTTGACTGTGGCCATGCTGGAGCACCGCCTTTAGTCGAGCAAATAGACCCCAGGACTTATTCTTTGAAAGCCTAGTACTTATTCTATCTGTGACTTTTGTCGAACCGGTAAGTGACGGGACCGTAAACATACCAGCATCGGTTGTCAAGCGATGTTGGGGGGACAAACACAGACACACAAACATATACACACACATACATATACATATATATATATATATATATATGTATATATATATTGATATATATATAATATTTTAATGTATATAATCCTGGGTAAATTTCTAATTAACCCCCACCCATATCTGATACCCAATTGCGATATTGCCATGGTTATAAATAATTAGATACACATCCAGTAGTATATTGGATATTTGATATCCCTTAGACAGTTTCTTAACCTCTAACTCATACACTCTCTGAGTGGTTGGCGTTAGGAAGGGCATCCAGCTGTAGAAACTCTGCCAAATTTAGATTGGAGCCTGGTGTTGCCATCCGGTTTCACCAGTCCTCAGTCAAATCGTCCAACCCATGCTAGCATGGAAAGCGGACGTTAAACGATGATGATGATATATATATACACATGCACACACACACACACATATATATATATATATATATATATATATACACACAACTATAAGCCACTAAAAGAGCATTTCCTGTTCAACGAGCACTTTCTGTTCACTGACACTGGAGATGACGT
>NC_069002.1:31930147-31930541 GCF_001194135.2 Octopus bimaculoides | reverse complement strand
ATATATATATATATATATATATATATATATATATAAGTTGTTTACTGTCAACTTAATGTGACAGACCCATTAAGGGAATCATACTGCTGCTATATAGCCCTAGGAAGCTGGACCGCTTCCTGTTGGCTTTGATACATTTCCTGTGTCCTTATATTTGTGAAGGGGAGACAAGCTTCCTCAACCCAGCTTTAGTCTGCATTCAGGGACATGTTTCTGAGTCATTGCTCGTCATCAGCCTGAAGTAGCAACACCAGCTGGTTGAAAAAACATGTATAGCCTTCACAAATATATATATTTGTGAAGGCTAATATAAGGACACAGGAAATGTGTCAAGGCCAACAGGAAGCGGTCCAGCTTCCTAGGGTTAAATAGCAGCAGTATGATTCCCTTAATG
>NC_069002.1:31928897-31930137 GCF_001194135.2 Octopus bimaculoides | reverse complement strand
TTAAATAGCAGCAGTATGATTCCCTTAATGGGACTGTCACATTAAGTTGACAGTAAACAACTGCTTTATCGTAACACTGCTGCTTAAATCTCTCTGTGAGATTTATAATTAGATCATTTATATATATATACGTATATATATATATATATATTCATTTCTCGCTCGTCTTTTACTGTTCTTATTCTCACTCATGTACATTGTCCAGAAATCTTTCATCACACACCTGTGATCTCTCCAGCGACACTTTCTATCCTCATGTTTGCTCTTTCTCTCCTTTGTCCATTCTCTCTCTCTCTATATATATATATATTTAAAAATATAATTCCAGTTGTTTTGAAGGTGTTATAACTTTATTGTTACCATCTTACCATCTCAGATTCGTAGATCAAGAAACTGGAGACTTCTTTTCTGCTCAGCTCCATAAATAACTGATTATTACCTTCTTGTAACTTCAAGGTTTTCTCTTCACCACCATCTCTCTCTTTTATAAAAGGAGTAAGCATGTACTTCCTCTACAGCAAGACACCTGCACCTGTCTCTTGACGATACTTTCGCCTCTCATTACCTGGCATAAATCTTCCTCCTTGACACGTCTTGTCTTAATCACTTCATTAGTGTTGGTTCCACTAATAAGGCACCCAAAACTCTGTAAAGCGGTTGGCAGTTGGTGGTTGATGGTTGACAATTGGCAGTTGGTGGTAGATATATAAATGATGTATATTTAATTTACATTAAATAATTATTTACGATTATTTAAGGCAAACACAAGTAAAACGCAAATTCTTTTCACTTTAATGTTTTGTCTTGATTTAATTTCGATTTGCATATGTTCGTTAATTCGCTACGATCTCTTTAAAGTAAACAAAATCCAAAATTTAAATGGTAGGGGGAATTATAAAAATCTTTTTTTGCATATTCGTAATCTCCAACATCTAAAATGTAGGAATGTGAAAGAATTTTTTTTTAAAAATGCGTTTTTCAAGGAAAAGTGCAAAACTTCATTAGCCCCTACTTTATATATCTAGCCCAAATGATTTTATTTGTTCATTTGCATCATTATCTACATACACACACACATACATACATACATACATACATACATACATACATACATATATGCATACATACATACACACACACATACATAGATATATACATACATACATACATATATGCATACATGAGTACAGACATTCATATATACATACATACACACACACACACATACATACATACATAC
>NC_069002.1:31924604-31926387 GCF_001194135.2 Octopus bimaculoides | reverse complement strand
ATATATATATGTATATATGCAATATCATAACCATGTTGCCTAAGATACACCAACACATTAAAGCAAAAAGAAAGTTGTGACTTGGAGATCAAAGTTGGATTTCCTGGTTGAGTGTGTGTCAATGCAAGCGGACATAATATGAAGATTATGATAATTATCATCACACACACACACACACACGCACACACACACACGTACACACACACACATATCTATATCTATTGCAAAACCCAACTTCAGTGCCCCATAATGGTGCAGCAGAGACAATGGTTAGTTTTGTAGCTAAGGTAGCAGGGTTTATACTGCGCCAGGTCCAACCAAGCTACAAAGGTACCTGATTACTGACTCTGGTGAAAGACTGCCTTGTTTCAACAGGTTAGAATCTAGCTAAACTGAAGATGCAACCATATATAAAAATATATATAAAAGTATATGCATAGGCGCAGGAGTGGCTGTGTGGTAAGTAGCTGCTTACCAACCACATGGTTCTGGGTTCAGTCTCACTGCGTGGCAACTTGGGCAAGTGCCTTCTACTATAGCCTCGGTCCGACCAAAGCCTTGTGAGTGGATTTGGTAGACGGAAACTGAAAGAAGCCCATCGTATATATATGTATATATATATATATATATATATATATATATATATATATATATATATATATATATATATATATATATATATATATATGTGTGTGTGTATGTATGTATGTGCGTGTATATGTTTGTATGTCTGTGTTTGTCCCCCCAACATTGCTTGACAACTGATGCTGGTGTGTTTACGTCCCCATAACTTAGTGGTTCAGCAAAAGAGACCGATAGAATAAGTACTAGGCTTACAAAGAATAAGTCCTGGGGTCGATTTGCTCGACTAAAGGCGGTGCTCCAGCATGGCTGCAGTCAAATGGCTGAAACAAGTAAAAGAGTAAAAGAGAGAGTCTGCATTAATGCAAAATGGAAAACACCTTTCAAAATAATGCAGAATTTAAGCTATATCCTCAGGAGAAAGACAGTCTTTGTTAAATCATTTTCTCTTGTACCATACCATATATTTCATATGTTTTGTACAATGATGCCTTAAGGAGCTTTTTTTATGAGTACTACCAGATTACTTGAATCCTTATATTGTGCCTTAATTGTATGTATGTAATGTATGTATGTATGTATATGTGAGTGTATGTTTGTATGTATGTATGTATGAGTGGGTGTGTGTGTATATATTGAGGGGAAGATCCAGGGATCTAAGTGAAAGGATGTTAGTAAGCTTCAAGTAGAGCATGGCAGGTATAGAAAACAAAAAGTTTGACAGTGTATGATAAGAAACATTAAAGATTCATTGGCATCAAGAGTTACATCAGAGATTCGGTTTGCTAAGAAACATATGTAGTGTGCACTTTACCTGTTCCACTCCTCAATTGGGATTTATATATACATGTTTGTTTTAAAATTGCAAACCAGCCACCTATATTATTTATATATATACATGCGCACACACACACACACACACTATACATATATATATATACATATATCATCATCATCGTTTAATGTCCGCTTTCCATGCTAGCATGGGTTGGACGATTTGACGGAGGACTGGTGAACCAGATGGCTACACCAGGCTCCAATCTGATCTGGCAGAGTTTCTACAGCTGGATGCCCTTCCTAATGCCAACCACTCCGAGAGTGTAGTGGGTGCTTTTTACGTGCCACCATATATATATATATATATATATATACATACACACATATATATACTATATATATATATATATATATATATATATAT
>NC_069002.1:31920742-31924341 GCF_001194135.2 Octopus bimaculoides | reverse complement strand
ATATATATATATATATATATATACATACATATATATGTGTGTGCGCGTACTACACATACACACACACATATATATTGTAAAAGGAGGCAGACTCTGAATTTTGGATAATTATTTATTTAGTTCTTTCATCTTTTTTTTTTTTTTGAGAATCATCAGTTCTGATAATTCTCTGAAACAAGATGAAAGCATTGAATAAATAATTATCCAAAAAATCAGAGTCTGCCTTTTTTTTTCTTAATATACAAAATCTGCACAGCACTACAAAACAATCTACACACACACACACATAAATATCTTGGATGCATTCTTAAACATGACTTGATGGTCATGTCTGGAATACTTTTGATCATACATGTGTCTGCTGTCTCTCTCTGTTGACCTGGGACTAAACACCACCACCACCACCATCATTGTTATTATTACATTATTCCTCTAGTGGAGTCTACTCTCATCTATGTCAACTTCACTTCCAATAATGTCTCATGTCTAATTACATATAATTTCTCCCACCTCCTCTCTTCTTGTTGCCTTTCACTCTTTCATAATTTCTTACTTTTTCGCAATCTCTCACTCTCTCATCTCTCTTATACTTTCACTGTCTCTTACTCTCTCTCTCTCTTATCTCTTATTCTTTCACCATTTCTCACCCTTTCACTACCTCTTACCCTTTCACTATCTCTTATTCTTATCCTTCATCACATCACACTTTCTCTTCTCACACAAGTCTTACTCTCTCCTCTCTCATACACTTTCATTCTCTCACTACTCTTACCTTCACTCTTACCCAACTCCTACTCTCTCTGCTCTCTTATACTTTCACAACTCTTACTCCCTCCCATTGCAATACTTACTCTCTTTTCTCTTTCATTCTTTCTCCTTTCACATTGCACTCACTCTCTCTTCTCTCTTACCCTTTCATGCATTCACTGCTCTTCCTTCTCCCCTTTTACTATATTCACTCTTTTTCTTCCCTTTTACACTTTCGCTCATTCACTATAAATTCATTCTTTCATTTCTTTTTCTTTTCTCCTATCCTTTCCCAAATATTATTCTCTGTCTCTGTCCATCTCTCTCTCTCTCTTTCTGTTGGTCACTATCAATCATTCTTGTACACTTACTGTCTTTCTTGCATGCTCTTTATTTCTTTCTTCCTTTCTCTCTTTCTTTCTTCCTCTCTTTCTTTCTTTCTTTCTCTCTCTCTCTCTTTCTTTCTTTCTTTCTTTCTTTCCTTCCTTCTTTCTTTCCTTCTCTCTTTCTTTCCTTCTCTCTCTGTCCATCTCTCTCTCTCTCTCTCTCTCTCTGTCTTACTATTTTTCTCTGTTGTTCACTCACTCACTCACTCTTTCTCTCTCTCTTTTACTATCACACACACACACACACACTCACTCTCTCTTTTGCTATCACACACACACACTATCTCACTCCCTCTCTTGCAATCACACTCTTCTTCTTTTTATTTCCCCCTCTCCTTTTACCTGAGGTCATCTCTCCTCATTCTCTCCCTGCCTCTCTCTCTTTTCAATATGTCTCATCTATAATTCTCTACATTATATTCACAACGTTTCCCTCCATTTATCAATTTTAAAACCCTCTTTAACATTTTGGCTCCTTATGTTCTGGGTTCAAATTCCACCAAGGTCAACTTTGCCTTTCAACCTTATGGGGGTCGATAAATTAAGTACCAGTCAAACACTGGGGTTGATGTAATCGGCTAGTCCCCTCCCCTCCAAATTTGAGGCCCTGTGCCTTCAGTAGAAAGAATTATTATCATCATCATCATCATCATCAAAACCACCACCACCGCTGCCGCCATGACTACACAGTGTAGTAGGGTCAGTTGGACACTGTCTGTGAGAAAAACAGCATCATGACACAATGACACATTTTTTTTATATGCCTTTATATCTTTCTATTTTTATTTTTGTATTATATTTGTATTTGAATTTTACAAAATTCATGAATTAAATTTTGTAAGTCTCTGAAGAGGCCTAGTGAATCATGCATGTACCCCCATTGCATCATTTTCATCTACTAATTACTCCAGCGTACTGGAGCTATATAGATAGAATGGGGCATGCCAACGCTAGGCCGAAACAGCTGTAAGATTTTGTCCCTTCTCCGATTGCTAGATGTCCTTTGTAATCTTAATTGTAATCTTAATTGTTGATATGACATAGTATGTCATAAGTGTCTGTATATTGTCATTTTGGTTATAAAATAAACAGATTAATCAAGAGAGTACAGTGTCTGCAAGTTGATGAGTACCTCATATTCCCCTCCATTTTCTTATTGCTATATATATATATATATATATATATATAGAATAATAAGGTAGTCAGAATGTTGGATAATTATATATATTTTTTTATTATTTACATTTTATTTACATTATTAGCACTTTCTTCCATTCTCGGATTTATCAAAAAGTGGTTTAAAGTTACACTTCTTGGCCTTTTTATATATAAAAATCTAACTTTAAACCACTTTTTGATAAATCCAATAACGGAAGAAAGTGCTGAAAATGTAAATAATAAATATATATATACATAATCATCCACCATTCTGACTAACTTATTTTAAATATACAATATCTGTACATCACTTCAAAAACTCTCTTTCCCTCTCTCTCTATCTATCTATCTATTTCTCTCTCTCTCTCTCTATCTATCTATCTATCTATCTATATATATATATATATATATATATATGGGAGAATGTACGAAAAAAACAACAACAGATGAGGGCAGGTGGTGTAAACAACAAAAGGATATATTAGTATGACGCTCGGGAATACGAAAAGTCTTTAACGTTTCGAGCTATGCTCTTCAACAGAAAGAATACGGAGAAAACAAGGAGAAAAACACGGAGAAAAAAAATTAATAGTCACTGGTCAACGATCTATCATGGCTTATATATATATAAAATTTAATTGGAGGATATGTTAACCTCGTGAAAGGATGGTTGCATCCAAGGAAATACTGGTTCAATACCTAGTATTATTGGGGAATGAAACTGCCTTAAAACAATAGGTGTATATTAAACATATAGTTTATATCCAGTCAAAAGAAGAAAAGAAAATGGAGAAAAGGAAGTCACCAATTATTCATTATTGACAAATTGGTCATCTTCGCTTCTTAATAACGACCAATTGTTAATAAAAAATAATTGTTAACTTCCTTATCTCCATTTTCTTTTCTTCTTTTCACTATACACACACACACATACACAAACACAATGGGCTTCTGTTAGATGTGGCTGTGTGGTAAGAAGCTCGCTTCTCAACCACATAGTTCCGGGTTCAGTCCCACTGCATAGCACCTTGGGCAAGTGTCTTCTACTATAGCCTTGACCTAAGCCTTGTGAGTGGATTTAGTAGACGGAGGTATCCAGAAGACCCAAAATAACTTCTTATATTGAACTATACTATTTCCCTCTATTTAACTCTCTCATATCGTCTCTGATGAAGGGATATCCTTTATATCCCAGAAACGGCTGTAAAGACTACCTTTCTCTTTATAAATGTCCTAGAAATTTCACACTGCCTTGGCTTTGTTGTCTCATTTAATTTAACATACACACACACACACAAATATATATAT
>NC_069002.1:31913845-31920624 GCF_001194135.2 Octopus bimaculoides | reverse complement strand
TATAAATATATACATACACACACACACATATAAATATATATATAATTAAAATTAATATAGACAGCAGTGTGTAACGTTTTACCAAAAAGGAAAACTATAATTGTCACTAAATATGACTTGGATATTAGAAACACCCGCATTACTAGAAATAAGATACATACATACATACATACATGCATGCATACATACATACTTATGAATATGTATGTATATTTGACAGGTTTCTTTCAGTTTCCATCTACCAAATCCTCTAACAAGGCTTTCGTTGGCCCAGGGCTGTAACAAAATACACTTGCCCATGGTGTCAAATAATTCTTTTTCTCTCAATTTACCTCTTATATATTGAGGACTTCCCATTTTGCACATTCTAAATTCTTACTGTTTCTCTTTTCTTCACGGCTTTCACTCTATCTACTCTCTTCCCACTCCTTAAATACATAACTATCTCTTTCTCTCGCACTTTTGTCCCGTATTCTCCCTCACTCTACGCTTCCACTCATTCTAAATTCTTTCCCCTTTTACTACTCTCTTATTTATTATTTTTTTCCTCTTACTTCTCCCCCGTTTCTAATTTTACTCTCTCCAATCTAATTACCCCCTCGTTCACCTTCTTGCTCCATATCTCGCCTCCTTCCTCCACCTCTGTATGCGTTTATACCAATGAAAACCTTCCACAAATTACCTCCCCTTATTGCTACATGTTCTTTCCCAATCGATTGTGCATCTGAGATCGGACAATACACACATATCAACCAGGCTTTACAATTTTCTACTGCTGAATTTAAAAAAAAAATTCTTATATACACGCATACATACATAGGAGTACGCACATGTATGTGCGAGTGGATGCAGATTTAGACAAACATACATGCACACACATATAGGTACATATATATATATATATATATATATATATAAATTGTAAATCCCAAAAATAACAGCAAAAATACAAAGGATATATATATATATATATATGGGTGTGTGAATATGTGTACATATAATCATATATACGTACATAAACAAGTATTTATACATATATGTATAGATATATATACATATAAATACATATATATATATATATGTACACATACATATACATTCATCCATATATATACATATATTCACTTTCACACACACATATATATTTACACACATATACATACACTATATATATATATATACATACATACATACACACAAGCAAACACTATATATATACATATATATATATATATATATATATATATATATATATATATATATATATATATATATATATATATATACATACACGCATATACATACAAACACACACACACACACATATATATATATATATATATATCCATACACACCACACACGCAAACACTATATATATAAATTCTCGATATAGATCAATTGTTTTTCTCTCTTTTTCTTCAAAACAGTCCATCTCGGCTGCTCTCAAACTAAACACAGAATCGATTATCTATGTCGCTTTCTCTTCTCCTTCTCACCGTATGTACAGTTCACATTATCTAGGCACACCTTTGAGCCGAGCTTTCTCTTTCCACACATACGGACATCATTTGTCATAGAACGAGGTATGCAAAGTGCGCCGACAGCGACGTAAGCGGCCCCCAACACTCTTTGAATTATTCATATTTATCTCCCCCTACTTTGGTCACTCCATACACTTACGCGCACGCACGCGTCTGTGTGTTCCCCAACACTTGTCTCTCTTTATCTGTTTCTTTCTCTGACATACCATCTGTCTCTCTTTCTAACTTTAAGTCGGTCTCTCTGTCTCTCACACGCACTCTTTCTTTTATTAAGTCTCTCACGCATACACTTTTCTCTCTTTCAGTGAGTCTTTCTCTCTATCTCTCTCTTTCATTCAATCTCTCTCACGCACACTCAGTCTCTTTGACACGCACACTCTCTCTCTCTCTCTAGTTAGTCTCCCTCACTCTTTATATTTCTTTCATTGAGTCTGTCTCTCTTTCTCCTTTTATTCAGTCTCTCTCTCCCCCCTCACACACACTCTTTCTTTCTCTTTTTCAGTCAGTCTCTCTAACTATGCGTAGTCACCTGCTACTCTCTCTTCGCAATACTTCCTCCCTATACCACTGTCTCTCCTCTTCCTCCTCCTCCTACAGCTGTTTTTATCGTGCTGCTTATACGCATGCGCTCAACACGTTTCCTGCTCCTAAGCCCCACACATAATGACGCATAGGTTACAGAGGCACGCACATTCATACGGACACACACACACACACATATATTTATATATATACATACACATACAGAGTACACGCAAGTACAGATACGCACACATACTCATAAACTTGTGTTTGGCACGGTTGGATAATTACACACACATACATCCGCTTGAAACTATGGAAGAAGGGTTTAAAAGGGGAGGGGTGTGAATGAAGGGCACAAGAAGTAGTGGATAAGAAGAAAAAAGGGATAGATTAAGTAGAAGGAAGGGATAGATTGTGAAATATATGGAATAAGGGAGAAATGAAGGGAAAATAAAAAAAAACCGAGTGATTTTAGTAGGTTTTAGATAAAATAAATGAAAAGATGAGGAGAGATTGTAAGGTGAGTGATGTTTCTAACGGAATAGAGAGAGGAAGTAAGTTTTAAGAGAGGGGTAGAGATAAAGTAAAGTGAATGAGGGAGGAGGATCAATTGGAGAGTCTGTGAGTTATGAAAGAGAGGAAGGGGAGTAAGAAAGGTAGTTTAGTGTGAGTTTGAGAGAGTGAGTTTAGAGAAGTAACGGTATGAGGGAGTAAGTAATGAGAAGTATATATGAATGTGTGTGTGTGAGAGAGAGAGAGAGAGAGTTAAGTGAGGTAACGTTCAGAGATGTGGTAAATATATCAGGGAGAGAAGGAGGAATAGGAAGAGAATCGTTGAATAATGAGAGAGGTATAGAAGGAGAAGCAGTGAATGACGAGAGGGTAATAGCATAGCATGAAGAAAGAGAGAGAGAGAGAGAGAGACTAGTAAATGTGAGGAATGGTAAGAGAAATAATAAATAAATAGGCAGAGGGGGATCAATAAGAGAAAGAGGAAGTAAGCAAGGGGAGTAGTATGAGCGTCAGTGAATATTGAGAAAGAGAGGGGTAAGAGAGTTATCATTAAATGAGAGAGAATCTTAGTTTATAAGAGATTTTGTAGGAGAGGAAGTGGGAGAGAGAGAGAAAGACAGAAAGGAGTGAGGGAGTAGCATGTAATAAGAGATAGAGAGGGTGTTAGTTTATAAAGGAAAGAAATAGTAGAAGGAGTAAACGAAGTGAAAGAGTAAGAGAGAAGTAAAGGAGGTTTCATGCAATGAAAGAGAGAGAGAGAGAGAGAGAGGGGGGTTAGTTTATAAGCAAGAGAATCAAGTGAGGGTGTAAACGATGAGAAATAGAGAGGGAGAAAAAGAGTAAGATAGAGAGAGAGAGACAGAGACATAGAACATGATAGACAGGAAAGAGTAAGCGAGGTAGCATGGAATTAGATAGAGAGAGTGAGAGTGCGTGAATGAGAGGTAGAGAAGGCGGCAGCAGCAGCAGCGGTAGTAGTTAGAACAACAACAACACCAACAGCAGCAGCAGCAGTTTTCGACAAAAGAACAGGTCATATATATTTTCTGTCTATTTAGTTATTATGTCTGGTTAAAGATGTGTTTAGCGATTTGTGTTTACTATAATCTAGTAAAACCATTCCTTGAGAACGTTATTTACCATTTTGCCTACGTTAAAACATTGTTTATTTATGTCTAGGCTCTCTTTATTGTCTCTTTAATAATATTCACTCCACATTCACCCTCACCACCTCTCTCTCTCTCAGTCTGTCTCTGTGTAGCACTGTGTCTATGTATATATGTATGTATGTATATTCCTGTGTGTAATTTGTATATTCCTATATATATCTATATATATGTGTGTGTGTATCTATATATATATATATATATGTGTGTGTGTGTGTATCTATATGTATATATATATATATATATATATATATATATATATATATATATATATATATACATATGTGTATCTATATGTATATCTATATATATATGTGTGTGTATGTGTATCTATATGTATATATATATGTGTGTATGTATATATATATATATCAGTGTGTGTGTCTATGTGTATTTCACTGTGTGTGTGTGTGTATATATATATATATATATATATATATCCATCCTTCATGATCGCCTATATATATATAACATTCCCTCTAAGTATAACTGTATGTAAATATATAAACATCTACGTTTGTATATATGCATCTGTGCGTGTTTTCTCTACATGTATGTGTTTATGTATTCCTATATACGATCTCTCTCTATATGTATGTATCTATCTATATATGTATATACATCTATATCTAAATATATATATATGCCTGTATATAATAAATATAACATGTATTCTGTCATACTGGTTTTTAGCGTGTATGTATGTATGTATGTATGGGTGTGTGTGTGTACATGCATATGTATGTATATATATATATTTGTATATAATATATATGCGTGTGTGTGTGTATGTGTTCTGTCTGTTGGTCTTCCATCTGTGTGTCCGGCAGTACTGTTGGAGTGTACCACAGATATTCCTCTATCTATCTACCTATCTGTGTTGCCGGAATAGCCAAATAGCTAGCTAGCTGTCAATTTAACATTCTCTCTCTTATGCACACACACACACACACACAGAGACGTGTGTGTGTGTATATATATATATAAATTCAATTTATCTTTATGTACGTACAGTAATATATATATATATGATCATATATATATATATATGATCATATATAATCACACATACATATATATATATATACATACACAACTAGGAATTTCGAACATATTCCACTCTCTCTAGTTATAAATTGTGTGTATACACACACACACAGACATATACACGATATATACGTGTGTGTGATTACATATATGTATGTTCGCGCGCACCTCTGATCCTGTACCTATCTATCTATACATACATACATGATAGATATATATATATGTATAAAATATATACATACACACACACACATATATGTATGTATACACACACACACATATATATATATACATATACACACACACACACACCTATCTCAACTCTGCGTGCGTGTGTGTGCGTGTATAAATTTTGCAGGGATGGCAGAAAAACGGTTCGTTCCTAGTGTGGAAACGTCTGCATGCAGGAAGGTCTCAAGAGCTCTGCTAGAACTCTAATCTTCCCCCTTGCCTTGTCTTATACTTCTTTTATTCCTCCCCCCTACTCTCTCTCTCTCTCTCTCTCTCTCTCTCTCTCTCTCTCTCTCTCTCGGGAGACCTGACTTATTTATTCCATTGGCAGGCACTTCAATTATTTAGGGACTTCATCTTACCCATTCCCTTCCAGAACATTGCGTCCCACCCTTGCCCCGTACACATACCCAGCCTGTTTAGAAATGACCCTTGGCAATTGCAGACAACAAACAACCACGTACACACGGTTGTATGTACGTATATATATATAAATATATATATACATACATACACAAGGATATACACATCTTTTACAAGTACATACACACATATATACCTTTTAACAACGCATTGACACACACGCACGCTTATCGTTCACGCGCGCACGCACCATTCAACATTATATTCTACAAGATTAACCACATTTTTACCTAGAAACTAATTAGAAATTGATGATAATGATGTTGATGCTAGTGATGATGATGATAGTAATCATGATAATAACAACAACACTACTACTACTAATAATAATAATTTCTTGCGTTAAGTCTCTTTCTAATTTAGAGACGATCATTATATATTATTGACAGAAGTAGTAGTAGTAGTGGTGGTGGTGGTAATAGAACTAATAATGAAAATAATAGTAATAATAATAATAATAATAATAATCGTGATAACAGATAATAATCTTAATGAAAACAATAGTAAAAATAATGACGATGATAAATAAATAAATAAATAAAAATCTGTTAGGTGACTCTATGCTTAATTAAGATCATTATTATAATTTCTTAGTTGCTCTCCACATAATTCGTTGTTTAAATTAAGACAATTAGTATTGATGGCGTAGCCGTCATTGTTGTACCAAAATTACTCTCTTGTATGTATATATGATGAATAAATAGCTCCCAGACCTTGGCACTTGTGAGTTCGATTCCCGCCCTTGCAGGGCTGGACATGGAATATTATTATTACTACTATTAATAATAATAATAATAATAATAATATTTGTGATGTTACATTGGATTTTATTTTTGCTGCAAAATTAATTTCGCATATTGATATTGCTAATGTTAATTATAATTGTTGTTGTTATTTTTATTATTATTATTATTATTATTATTGAAATTTGCCATAATTATAATTTTTTCTACGTTTCTTTTTTGTTTTAAATTTTTCATGTGGACTTGGTTTACTGTGTTTTCCATGTTTCCATGGGGAGAAAATGTAGCGGATAAAATAAATACCAGTTAAATACTGGGATCGTGGATGGGTGATTGTTTCCTGTTCCCCCCTCCCCCCCAAAACCCCCAGAAGCTTGTTTATAGTCTTTCGGTCTGCTAGAAATAGCAGTCAAATCTTCCTCAAATCATGCACTCTACTGTTTTAGAAAAAAAAAAAAAAAAGGTCACGTCAGATAATATCCTGTTACCCACACACCAAGAAACGGCGTGGTGGTCATGGCATGCCTTTGACTACATTTCTCTGTCTGCTTGGTCAAGGCTGACCTTTGGCTAAACAACTTTATTATTG
>NC_069002.1:31911501-31912474 GCF_001194135.2 Octopus bimaculoides | reverse complement strand
AAACCATCCACCCCATCCCCTCAAAATTGGTGGCCCTCGTACTTTAATTTGAAACCTTTGTAAAAAATTTAAATAAAAAGAGAAAAGGTGGCAGAATCGTTAGCGAGTCGGACAAAATGGTTAGCAGCATTGTTTACGGTTCGTTGCGTTCTGAGTTCAAATACTGTCGAGCTCAACTTTGCCTTTCGCCCTTTCGGGGGTTCATAAAATGAGTAGCAATCAAGTCCTGGAGTCGATATAATCGATGAGTTCCCTTGCCCCCCGATTTCAGGCCTTGTGCCTATAATAGAAAGTATTATTATTGTTACATATTAAATATTCGATATTATTTTAGTTGTTTACCCGAGGTCAAACCTGGTCAAACAGATCTTTGACCAAACACATTCCAGTTCTGACTAGCTCAATTTTTTATTTTGTTCCACCATTATTCGTCCCTCTTTAAAGTGGTATTATATGATTTGAAGTAGATTATTGGTTGCTATTTCTAGCAGGTCGTGTGATGTGTCGGCCGAACGAACATCACCAAACAGAGTACCTTTTTCATTCCGAGTTCAAATCCTACCCGACATCCAGTTTGGCTTTTATAATTTCCTGGCTCTGAAGCTAAGTACCAGTTATATACTGAGGTTGATTTAGTCCACTGTTCTCTGCCGCCACGACCACTTTTGTGTCTGGATTTTGGTAACTGAAGTGTAACCCGAGTACATTACTGTTATTCATTTTATCGACCCTTGCTTAAGTCAACATCAACGACAGTTGAAATCAAAACGTGGACCAATTTAGTGAGGTAACTGACCTCAGTACATAACTGGTATTATGCAGTAGGATGAAAAGCAAGGTTGGCCTAAGCGGAATTTGAACTCAGAATTTGGATAAATACCTCAGCATATTTTGTTCATAACACGCACATATATATACATACACATACACTATATATATATATATATATATATATATATATATATATATATAT
>NC_069002.1:31909221-31910759 GCF_001194135.2 Octopus bimaculoides | reverse complement strand
TATATATATATATATATGTGTGTGTGTGTGTGTGTGTGTGTTTGTGTGTCTGTTTGTCCCCCCACAATCGCTTGACAACCGATGCTGGTGTGTTTACGTCCCTGTAACTTAGCGGTTCGGCAAAAAGAGACCGATAGAATAAGTACTAGGCTTACAAAGAATAAGTCCTGGGGTCGATTTTCTCGACTAAAGGCGGTGCTCCAGCATGGCCGCAGTCAAATGACTGAAACAAGTTAAAGAGAGTATATGCTTTGTTAGTGGTCCGAGAATTACGTTTTAAGGGTACATGTACCTGCTGAATACCCGGCTGCTTTTACAGTGCTAGTTAATGAGTATATATAGTTAATTGAACGAACAACTGGATTGTATACCGAGAGATGTCGCATCTATGGATGTATATATTATGTTTGTAAGTTATATATGTCTGTTTATCTCTCTCTCTCTGTATGTATATATATATATATAATAATCTACACACACACGTAACCTGCGAGTGAGTGTTCAGCGGTTTAGTTAAAAATATCTGATAAAAGAGACAAGGATCAGAGTGATTGGTGTAGAGGAGACAGAATATTATAGTGTGTGCAAAAAGCAATCGTGGCTGTTTCTAGTTTCTAGGACCAACCAAGCATACACACACGTACATTTATATATCGCCATCATCCCCCACTTATATAATGTGTGTGTGTATATATGTACATGCTATAAATACATATTTATTCACACTTATACATATACACATGAGGAACATGACTATTTTCTCTCATACATAACACAAGTTGCTTGCTCTCAGCTGTATTGCCAGCCGCATCACTTTCCATTCCCTTGTAATCACTAGAGTTACACTCCAGTTTGTACTCGAGTTTATTCTCGTTCTTGAGTTACGCTCTCCCTCTCTCTCTTCGCTTTCTCTCCCTCTTCCCTCCACTCTCTTCTCCGCTTTCTTTTCCCTCTTCTCCTCTCTCTACCCACTTTCTCTATATTTCCCTCTTTCCTCTGCTCTCTCTCTCTCCCCTTCCTTCTTCTCTCCCTCTTTAATCTGTACATGATGTGAAATTGTCCATCTGGTTGATGGATGAACCTGGACCGAGGGTTTATTACATGCACGCACACGCACACGCATAATGGCTCCTTCAGACACATGCATTACAGAACCTGTGACCACAGCCGATGTCTGACTGGATCCAAAACGGGGGAGACTTCTCTGAAACTGGACATTCCACAACGAAACAAAACAACAGTGTCTATATATTTTAACTCAGGACTCGCAGCCACTGTGAGTTAGCCTCGCTACTTCGTTCATCTTTCCTCCGACTCTACCCCTCCCCCTTCCAACGCAACACACACTTCACGCGCACTTGCATATGGATGCGTGGTGTTCACACAACCGGAAGTGTGTCATAGACTGTACATACATAACACAGTTGAAATGCAGATTGACAGAAGAAAGAAGACCAATATATATATCATATGTTTGTAACAAGAAACTTGTGTGTGTGTGTATATATATATATATATATATATATATATATATATAT
>NC_069002.1:31906678-31908549 GCF_001194135.2 Octopus bimaculoides | reverse complement strand
CCGGAACCATGTGGTTGGTAAGCAAGCTACTTACCACACAGCCACTCCTCTGTGTGTGTGTATAGTTCTTTTATGGTTCCAATTATTGGCTCAGAATCATGCTGCGGCACTTTCTCTGTTGTTTTTTCTTTAGTCGTTGCTAGTGTGTATTTCGGTCGGCAATTTATTTATTAATCTGTTTATTTGTGTATGTGGTTGGGTAAAACGTTTTAGCACAACACCGTGTTTTTTTTTTTTACGCCCCTCCCCTACCTAAAAAAAAATGGCGTTAAACTGTGTCAAACTCTGACATGCACACCCAAGTGCCTGCAATGGCTCTGAGGTTTAAGAATTTCATGTTGCAACCACATGGTTCCGGATTAGATTTTCTATTGTGTGACACCCTAAGCCTGTCTTGAGACCTGATAGCCTTGGGTTGATCTTAAGAGAGCCATCAGATACTCAGAAACCAATACAAACGCTTGTGAAGTTCCTTCTTTTTTTATTGTCCAAATTAATACCCACTGGTCATTCTGAGTTATTTGTCTCAGCTCATTTTCATTTTAATTATGCTAATTACTCTATACCATAAATGTTCCCTACACCTTTTGTATATTTCTAAATCTTAAAGTCTGGTTGAATTCAAGAAAATGACAATCCTGTACTGATGATGCTTATTGAGGCAGAAACGTGTTCATTGTTGCTCACTTGGCTTTAGAAAAGATACAATTTGTTTTTTCCTTAACCCCCTCACTGCCGAAATCGGATATATCCACTCAAAATTTCATCAACTTTAACTGTGTAAAGCAGTTATATATATATATATATATATATATATACACACACACACATATATATATATATATACATATATATTTAGAGGAATGTCATGTCTGAAACTTTTTTATTTGTTAAGATATGTCAAGGTGATTGAGGGAGTGTAATTAGCAGAAAATAACGAATCCTGTTTTTTGGTAGATGTTTAACATCATTATTGGAATAACCACGAAACTTAATTTTGCAGTTAAAGAGTTAAAAGTATTTCAGTTCAGGAGAATTGTTGATTCCAAGAGATTATCTCCCCTTCTCATTCAGAGTTGGTTGCGATTTGCCAGTAGGTGTTTGTTTACTTTCTCTTCAAGCAAAGCATTTTACAATAAACCAAGAATTTATTTTGTTTGATATTTAGCATATTTTTTTTTGTCCATAATCATACTACAAGCCACTTTGTTTTTGTCAAATGTACTGAGTGATCCTTATATATGGGGAGGGGGCATATTTTCTGCAAAGTTTTCACCTGTCAAATTCTCCTCACAAGATTATTAGTCAACCAATGTCTGTATCAGACCACTATACACTACTGCCTTTTGTTGAGTCTGTGTGCATTTTAGAGTGGCTGCTATAGTTGTGTGTTCATACTAAATCCTGTTACGTTTGCAATGAAATAGTTTTAGCTACTTTAGTTACAACATACATATGTGTGTGTGCGTGTATATGCATAAATATATTTATTTATGTATGTAAACTAGAGGGGGAAAATATATTTGCATAAATTATTGGAAGATGATACTTCCACATAATGTTACTCTGACTTTCGCATCTGTCTTTGGATGATTATCAGCAAGAAGAAGAAGAAGAAGAAGAAGCTGGGAATATTAGGTTTTGAAGCTTCGGCTTCCAAGAAATTAAGTTTGTGAGTTTGTATTTCTATATATGTATATTTGTATGTATATGTGTGTGACGAAAGAACTCTGGCCGAAATAAGATTAAGATTAATGTAATATAAAGCTGAAGCAAATTAACACCAAATATACAGTGTGTGTGTTTTTATTGGCTAAACTGGCAATATGACCATCCCCAAGTACAACAACATATATATATATATATATATA
>NC_069002.1:31903086-31906372 GCF_001194135.2 Octopus bimaculoides | reverse complement strand
TATATATATATATATATATATATATATATATATATATATATATCAGTTTTTATGTTTATGTATATTTATGAAAATCATTGAACAGTGAATTGAATAGTAAGAAATTTTGAAGTCACTCTCAATCTTTTTCCTTGTAAAAATTAACTGTCACACAGAATATAATCCAATCCTGATAATATGTTGTAACTTGGTTCAGTTTAAAGCAATTCATTGTCAGAAGACAAATTCAATCTACTCTGAAAATATCTTGGATAAATTTGGTGTGCTGTTTCTCAATGATTCCTGTGTACCTTATAGGTTTAAGAATGTTGTAAGCGGTATAACTCAAAAGCTATATGAGTTAAGGGTGAGTTATTTTCTGTAGGTAGTTGGAAATTTAGGTTAACAACTTCAGGAGAACCTAAAACATATAAAACAATGGAGAAAATTGGTATGGGTGAAAGTAAGAGACTAAATATAATTGAGTATGGAAAGCCAAAGAATTGGAAGTTATAAGGGTATCTGTTAGTACATTATTGCAAAGTAGAATGAATTTAGGAGTGTCTTTTGAAACAGGAAAGAAAAGAGACAGCGTTATTCCTCATGGTTAATAGTTAAATATTGATCCGTTCAGTAAAGGAGGGGAATCCTTTTCCAGTGTTTCAGTATGTACTTGATGTGGCAACATTTCGTAAAAATTTCTGAGCATTTACACAGTCTTCTTCAGTTTTATTAAGGCTTACATGTATGAGACTATTTTCTGCTATACTTAACTAACAACATTGCATACCATTTTTGTAACGATCAAAATCTTACAGGGATCTTGATTCAGTGTCCAAAGCAGTAACATGTTCTGAAAACTGCAGGCATAATTGGGTAGTTTTGTTGTGGTCTTCTCTCTCTTGTAATTCTAATAGAAGGACAAGTTAAATTTGTCATGTTACGAATGTTTGCCAGAAAATGAATATGGCACTTTGAGATATGATGTAGTATCAATAAAGAACTGTACCATTTCATATATATATATCACTCACTGCTTTGAACACTAATTTTGTTCATGCAAAATATGTGTGCATGTGTATATATATATGTGTGTGTGTATGCATAGAAACAGGCACAGTTATATGGTTAATGAGCTTGTTTTACAATATAAAGCACCTTGGGCAAGTCTTTGCTAATGCAGTTCCAGGCTGACCAAAGCCTTTTGAGTGAATGTGGTTGGTAGAAACAGAAAAGATGCTAACTGTATGTATCTGGATGTGTGCATATGCATATATATGTGTGTGTGTGTGTCTGCTCTTGATATTCAGTGCTAATTGTCAACAAGTGTCACCATCATAGAAACGGTGTTTGTTTGCAGTTTTTTCTGTGACAAATTGTCTGGACTTGGGAAAAATATCTCCTTACTTTGAAATAGGGTAGGATTGTCATTAGGAAGGGCATCATACTGTACAAAATCCTGCTTTAATGAATTTCATTTAACCTGTTGATGATAACAATACATTTATGTATATATGTCTCTTTGCATGCATGCATGTATGTTTGTGTGTATATATATATATAGGAAAATATCTTACTAGGAAACAGGAAGAGCATCTGACTGTAGAAAATCTGCCTCAGCAAGTTTCATCTGACCCTTGCGAGCATAAAACATTGGATATTAAAATGATGATATATACAGGGTGTGGCAGAAAGGTTGCCCCAATTTCAAAGGTTAATAAAAAACAAACTCATGAAGATACAAGAAAAAAAAACGATGCTGTCCACTCCAGGCCATGGTGGGGACGACCGGAGACAGAAAAAAGAAAAAAAATGGCATTTAATGAACTTCATAAAAATACAGAGTTTTTTCATGCATCTTCATGTGTTTGCTTTCTATTAATCTTTGAAATTGGGGCAACCTTTCTGTGGCACCCTGTATATATATATATATATATATATATATATATATATATAAATATAATAATACAACGGATATACACGCATATATGTACATACTTACATCTACATGTGTATATAGATGCATATTCGGGTACAGGATGTTAGAAAAATGAACTACAGACAACGGAACAAACACATAGAAAAACAAATACCCACTTGGATTAATTCTTCATCAGCTGTCTCTATTCTAAACTAGGCGTTTCGAAGATAAGGCAACGCGTCCACACACACACACAGTGCCACATGAAAAGCATCTGTGATGGTACCATGTAGAAAGGAACATTCTGTAAAATTGTTGGCATTAGGAAGGACATCTGGCTGTTGAAACATTGCCAAAACGGACAATTGGAGCTTGATGGAGTTCCTCAACTTGCCAGCATCCAACTGATGCCAGCGTGGAAAACAGGTTTTAAATGATGATGATAAATGCGCACATAAACACAGAAGCAAAATTAGTTAACTGTGGTGGTCTACTCTAAAGTATATACATCCATCAATATCCTACTGCAATGTGTTGTGTGTCTGTGTGTATATATGGTCATTACATATTTTTAACTTGTTTTATATATCACTCTGTGTAAAAGTCAGTTTGTCTGGAGCTCTTCCATGGATTTACAATATAGAATTGTGACGAACCATCACTTTGGATCCTGCCACAGGAATCCTTGGAGTTCCTTACTAATCTAAACCAGGGGTTTTCAAACTTTTTGACTTGCGGACCCCTTTATATTTCAGGCTTTACCTTATAAACGCTTCTGAAATTTATACATAAATATTTGCTTAAAATAACATATATTTTTACATTTATTTATTTAACAGTATTTAACAAATAGGTTTATTGTCAATTAAAAGATTTCAATTAAAAAACATATATAAGATCAAATTGCCCATAAAAAGTATTTGCTGTCCACGGACCCCCTGTCTTGTCCTTGCGGACCCCCTGTAGTCCGCGGACCACAGTTTGAAAACCACTGATCTAAATGATATTGTTAGCCTGGTGTGCCAACAGGGAGCTCTTGGAGTATTTTGCCCAGATTGATAATCCCTCCCTATTAGCTCTGTTTTATATATAAATGTGTTGTATGAGTGTACATACAGTTACCATCATCATTTTACATTTGATTTCCATGCGAGCATGGGTTGTCACTGTCCTCGTTCAGTGTTATTGCTTTCTAAGATGGTTTGGAGTACCTCTGTATTGGTTCTATGTTTCAATTACAGCAATGCCTTCTCAAATACCTACCACTTCTTAGAGTACATTTTATTATACCGCCTACACTGTGTTTATATGTGTGTGTACACGTGTGTGTGTATATATATATATATATATATATATATATATATATATATATATATATATATATAT
>NC_069002.1:31900310-31901012 GCF_001194135.2 Octopus bimaculoides | reverse complement strand
ATATATGATTATATATACCATATATATCATATATATATATATAATATATATATATATATATATATATAATATATGATTATATATACCATATATATAATATATGATTATATATACCATATATATCATATATATATATATACACCATATATATATATATCATATATATGTGTGTATATGAATATTTTGGCTGCAGTCAAATGACTGAAACCAGTAAAAGAATATATACATATAAATATAAATGTATGTACACACACACACACGCATGTATATATATATTATAGTGCTTGCATATGAAAAGAATGGGAAATTGTATAAAATTGGTAAAACAAAAGGTGAGTTCGACTCAAAGGTGGTCTGTAGAGCAAGAATTTGATGAAGAGCAAATGTGTGTAGTTGTTGTTGTTAAAGAGACAACGTGAAAGAGAGAGAGAGGGGGGAGCAGAAAGACAGACAGATAGGGAGAGGCAGACAGACTTTGTGTTTGTGTGGTGGAAGCATTGGTATGAAGAGTTGAAACAAAAATTGGAGATATTGAATAATGCGTGAGGTGGGAGTGTGGCGATGGGATTGGTGTGGGGTGGTGGTGGTGGTGGGTAGGACAATATCGATCTGGTGGCTGGCTTTGTTCTGAGCTCAGTTGTTGGATATTCACTGATTCAAGATGGAGAAGAAGTATATTCCATTGTCGGCTAATAATTTATA
>NC_069002.1:31888724-31898821 GCF_001194135.2 Octopus bimaculoides | reverse complement strand
TATATATATACATATATACATGTGTGTGTGTGTGTTTGTGTGTCTGTGTTTGTCTCCCCAACATTGCTTGACAACCGATGCTGGTGTATTTACGTCCCCGTAACTTAGCGATTTGGCAAAAGAGACCAATAGAATAAGTACCAGGCTTCCAAAGAATAAGTCCTGGGGTCGATTTGCTCGACTAAAGGCGGTGCTCCGGCATGGCCACAGTCAAATGACTGAAACAAGTAAAAGAGTAAAAGAGTATATATGTATGTATGTATGTATGTTATTTAAAAGAGTTTGGTTTGGCTCCTAAATTAAAGTTTTGCAAGCCTCTAACAGAAGCCCATCTCTTTCAGGCTTCAGATTATCAAATGGAGAGATACATTAAGTCCAAGATATATACATATGTATGTGTGTGTGTATATATATATATATTTCATTGGCATCACACACACGTATGTGTTTCATTGCAATTATTGATTTTTGATATTTCAGTTTTTGCATGCTGGCATTGGTTGTTCAAGAAATCTTGGGACAGTATTTTTTGTACTGGATGTTTTTCCTGATGCCAACTGAGATGAGATGCAGCATGGGTTTCTGCTTGGATAAGGTACACTTGATTCCCCCTTCCTCGTAAAAAGAGTTCATAGAAAATATCTCTATATTATTATTATTTATTTATGCGCCCTAGCCAGGCTCATGGGCCCGGTTTCCCGGTGTCTATGGCGTATGTGTTCCCCCCAGCTGGACGAGATGCCAGTCCATCGCAGTGTTAGCCAAGAAGCAGGAAGAAAGAGTGAGAGAAAGTTGGGGTGGAAGAGTACAACAGGGGTTCGCCACCACCCCCTGCCGGATCCTCGTGGAGCTTTAGGTGTTTTCGCTCAATAAACACACACAACGCCCGATCTGGGAATCGAAACTGCGATCCTCCGACCGCGAGTCAGCTGCCCTAACCACTGGGCCATTGCGCCTCCACATCCCTATATTATATCTTTATATTATACCTAACATTATTTGCCCTGTTGAGGTCTTTGGATAACACGCTCTGTAATATTGTGGTCACTTTGTAAATTAGTTGTGGCTGTACTGTTTACAAATTCTGCAAGAAATTTAACACTCAAGTAGATGGCCATTAGACCTTGGTGTTTATTCCCCCTTTATTTACCGTTCCTCAAGTGATTACAAAGGAATTAGAGACTGGATGTCTATAGAAACTTCTGTTTGCCAATGACCTTGTTCTTATGGATGAATCTGTTGTAGAATTAGCAAAGCACTTCCAAATTTGGAAGCAAAGCCTTGAATCATCATCATCAATTTCAAAATTGATTTCTTCATGCTTGCATGGGTCAGATGGATTTTATTGAGACAGATTTTCTATACTTGGATATCCTTCGTGTCACTACCCAAGCAAGGTAATATTTCCCCATGGCCAGACATATTTTTGCAGAAGATTGGAAATGAAAGGCGGCTTACATGACTGTGGCACTCATTTACAACTCACACACACATGCACTCATGCGTGATGTATTTCTTTCAGTTTCTCAGTACCAAATCTACTCACAAGACTTTGTTCGTTCAGGGGATTTTGTAGAAGACACACGTCTAAGTTTCCTTGCAGTGGGGACTGAAACCAAAGCCATGTTGTTTGGAAGCAAGTTTTTCTAGAATTGTTGTAAGGACAAAAGTTTTAGTTAGCCACTAAGATGACAGGACTCTATTACCATTGAGGAAAGGACCATCTATAATAATAATGACCCCACTGGTACTTAATTTATCAACCCCGAAAGGATGAAAGGCAAAGTCGACCTTGGTAGAATTTGAACTCAGACAAAATACCGACAAGCATTTCACCCGGCATGCTAACGTTTCTGCCAGCTCGCCGCCTTGTAGGTTTCTGTTATGTGTTCCCTTCACCATTTGATAATTGGTGTTCGTTTACATCCCTCTAATGTAGCAGTTCAGCAAAGGAGTCTGATAAAATAAGTACCAGAATTAAAAAAAAAAAAAATAAGTGTTGGAGTTGATTTGCTTGACTAAACCCTTTTAAATGCTGCCCTAGCATGGCCAAAGTTCAGCGCAGTTTTAGAAGATAACTATGAAACAAAATTGCATACATTATATCATTCTGCTACAGTATGGCCAAATTATGATATCCTGTATTCCATCCTTGTTTTCATATCAGGGAAAAGTGCATATGGCCCTGCTTGGGCCCACAATCCCAATGAATAATGCATAGTAGCTGGCTCTGTGAGCTTTCGATTCTAAAAGAGATTTCTCAATATATGTGAAAACAATTTTAAATATTTATTTACCAGTTGTTTCGTGAATAATATAGATGTATGTGGGTGTACATACATATGTATGTGTATGTGGGTGTATTTGTATAAACACTTAATTTATGATATTCATATACTAATTCTTTTATAAATAATATAGTTGTGTATGTATGTATGTATGTATGTATGTGTATGTATATATATATATATATATATATATATATGTATACATGTATGTATCTATATGTGTTGTGTATGTATGTATGAAAATGTGTGTATATATGTATGTATATATGTGATGTGTGTGTGTGTATATATATATATATTTAATGTGATATGTGTGTATATAAACACTTTTCTTCCACTGTTTATATTTTCCATTCTATTTGATATTGTCTTACTGTTTCACATTTATATTTCTTCAACACCATGTTTTTGTTATTCATGTGTGTGTGTGTGTGTGTGTGTGTGTGTACAAAACAATGATACATTTATAACTAACACATATAAAATCATATAGACATACATGTGTTTGTATGTATATATATTTGTACATGAGAAGCATTAGTGTATTGTTTTCATGCTCAGTATGTATGTATATATATATATATATATATATATATATATATATATATATATACATATGCATTCGTCTGTGTTTGTCTCTGCGTGTCTGTGAACTAAAAATATTTCAAATGCAAATTATAGAAATTACTTAATTAAATATCAGCCGATGCTGGTATATTGATTTCAGACTGCGTCACAAGGTCAGGTCACACGTTTGGATAGGGAAATGGGTAGGTGGGTGGGCGGCGATTGATTGAAACAACCACCTCCACCTGTCCCCAGTATGTGACTGGTATTTAATCATTTTAATGATTTTTAACAAGGTCCAGGCATCGTTGTGTAGTTAAGAAGCTTGCTTCCCATCCATGTACTCGTAGGTTCGCTTCCGCTGTGCGTCACCTTTGATAGGTGCCATCTATAATTCTCTAGGCCATCCAAAACCTTTTAAGTGGATTTAGTAGACAGAAACTGAAAGAAGCCCATCATGTGTGTATAGTTGAAATTTACAGGAAAACAAAAGACGAAGGCTGGTATATAAACAACAAACAGATGTATTAGTTTGATGCTCAGGATGGTGAGAAAGTCTTTTATGTTTCGAGCCTATGCTCTTCAACAGAATGGAACATGAGGAAATACACAGAGAGAGAATAAAAAGACTTTTGGATTTAGCAGACAATAAAGACAATATACAAACACATATGACACACCAAGTCATATCAACAATTAAAATTTTAAAAATTCTGTCTTTATTGTCCTTTTGGTTGGAAAATAAACAGGTTAATTAACATAGTACAATGTCTGCAAGTTGATGAGTACCACATATTCCCCTCCATTTTCTTATTGCTATATATATATATATATATTTATATATACGTGTGTGTGTGTATGGGTGAGTATGTTTGTGTGTACCTTTGTCTCGACATCACCTGATCAAAGTAAACAGGCCAACAAATCAGGTTTATTTCATACAAACAAGATCATTTGTTTTCAGTCTTCTATGAAAAACATGCCTCACTTTGCGGAAATATTTACCTTGCTTAGAAACAAGTGAGGGTTAGCAAGGCAATTTGACCATAGGAAATCTGTCTCAACAAATTTCATCCGATCCATGTGAGCATATAAAAGTGGACATTAACTGAATGGACGAATAAATCTGTGAAGCAACAGACAAATTTAGTTGTTGGTAGTTCTTTAACCCTTTCGCATTCCGATTACTCTCTCAAATGTAATGCTTATTTATTCTCGTTATTTCATGGTTTCTGCGATATGATTGTTTATTTTTAGAATGACATTGTAGGTTAGGTGTGAAAGGCTGGATCTGACCAGTTTTAACATAAAACAGGTAGAATACTTGGGCTCCATACTCCAAGTTTAACCCTTTCGTTAACATATTTCTATTGAATTCCACTGTCTTTTATTTAATTTTAGAAATAACAAAGAATTTATTAAAATAACTTTGTCATTATTAAGTTGAATGTTTGGATCATAAATTAACATGAAATGTGGACGGAGATCTTGCTAGAAATAGCAGACAGATCTTCAAAATTACACACCTACTACCATATTAATAAAGAGATAGTACAGTCCTGCAAAACAAAAAAAGTAACATGGGATGATCACGACTGGAATCTCAATAACCATTGGTGCTGGTATGACTGTGTGATAAGACGTTTCCCTCTTGATTTCATGGTTTCTGATTCAGTTCCATTGTGTGGCACTTTGGTCTAGTATTCTTTTATTCTTTTATTTGTTTCGGTCATTCGACTGTGGCCATGCTGGAGCACTGTGTTGAAGGATTTTAGTCAAACAAATTGACCACAAGACTTTTTTAAAGCCTAGTACTTATTTTATCAGTCTCTTTTGCTGAACCACTATATTACAGGAACATAAACACCCCCAACACAGGGGGACAAACACAGACACAAGTACATACATACATTATATATATATATATATATATATACAATGGGCTTCTTTTAGTTTCCATCTACCAAATCTACTCGCAAGGCTTTGGTCTGCTCAGGGCTATAATAGAAGACACTTGCCCAAGGTGTCATGCAGTGGGATTGAACCTGGGACCATGTGATTGGGAAGCAAGCTTTTTACCACAGAACCACGCCCGCACCTATCTTCATTTTCCCTTGACTGGCCAAAACCTTGTCAATAAATTTGGTAGGCAAAGACTGAAAGAAACCCAGCGTAGGCCCGGTGGGTGGGTGTATTACTGTCTCCTTGCCTCGACATTGCATGATTTTTCGTAAACAAGTGTCACTCATACAAGCGGAGTCCTTTGTTTCCAATCTTCCACGAAAACATGTCTCGCTAACAGGGAAACATTACCTTACTTTGAAAATGGGTGAGGTTTGGGCGGCAGGATGGCCATCAGGCCATAGAAAATTTCCACCTCGTCTCAAATTCTGTCTGACCCATGCGAACAGGGAAAAAATGTCTGTTAAAACGATGATGATGGTGATAGGTTTGCTCCATTGAGAGCTGACTTGTAGCTAACGAACAACGACTGCAAAATTAATTAATCAGTCTCTTATATTACTATGATGTCTGCTATAGCTTGATGTTTCTCTGGTACGCCATAGTAACATGTTCTAATCTCGTATTGAAAATTATGTCCCTAACTAACCGAAATGTTGTTTGGTTAGTTAGGCAGGCGTTAACTAGTATAAACTAAAAATATATATAACAGGCACTTACACACATGGGTATACTAGAGTACTACTGACGAGTGTGTGTATATACGTAAATAGTAACTTAATTAACTAGAAGCTAAATTGTGCCGTCTAGTATATATTATATTATTGTGTCTGCATTGTGTGTGTGTGTGTGTGTGATATAAAAACACATACAATGTATGTGTGGGAGTATGTGCATACACACACACACACACACACATATATATATATATACCTATCTACACACACACACACACACACATATTGTGGTGATTTTGTTAGTATTTCAGACATGGTGAAGGTAGTGTGTGTATATTTGTATGTACATACACATGCATGCTATACACACACACACATATATATATACCTATCTCCACACACACACACACACACGCAAATTTGGACGTTAAGGCAATGATGCTGATGATGATATACAAGTAGTAGTTATGAATGTTAGTACATATGAACTAAACAGGCTACAGTCAAATTAAAGTACTCAAAGCAAAGCTGATTCAGAAAACAAAAAAAATGTTATCTATATATATGCGTGTGTGCATAAATGTCTGTGTATATGTGTGTGTGTATATACATATATATATGTGTGTGTGTGTGTGTAAATATATAGAAATTGTATATTCATATATATGTTTACACACACACACACATATATATATATATATGTATTGAGACGGATAGCCAGATGGATACTTAGGTGCGTGTGTGTATATGTATATGTGTGTGTGTGTGTGTGTGTGTGTGTATATATATATATATGTTCGTGTGTGTGTGTGTAAATATATAGAAATTGTATATTCATATATATGTACACACACACATATATATATATGTATATATATATATATGTATTGAGATGGATAGCTTGATGGATACTTAGGTGTGTGTGTGTATATATATATATATATATATATGTGTGTGTGTGTGTGTATATATATATGTGTGTGTGTGTGTATATATATGTATGTGTGTGCATATATATATATATATATATATGTGTGTGTGTGTGTTTATACGAGAGAAAGAGATTCAGACAACCTCTACATTCCTGGCTATCTCTAGCAATCTCCATTCTAATTTCCTAGCAGCAGTACTCTTCTTACTTATGTTCTCTCTTCTTCTTTCTGTCTGTGTGTCTCTCTCTCTCTCTATTTATGTATATACTTCTGCATGTGGATTGTCTGCATCTCCCCCCCCCTCTCTCTCTCTCTCTTTCTTCCTTTCTTTCCATCCAGTTTTCTCTTTATCTCTTCCATTTCAACTCTTTCTCAAATCCTCTCAAAAGCTCTCAGTAGAGATGAGGGGGATTCCTTCTCCCACCCTCTTTTCCTTCATTGTTTAATCTACTACTACTCTCACTACCACTCATCTTATCTCCCCTTCCCTTCAGCCACTTTCTACTGTGGCTCTTACACTGACCCTACTCACTACTGGTCAATCCACTCTCCCCTGTCCTTCCTGTTAATTTTCCTCCAGATGTCTCTGTTTGGTCAGGCTCATCATTACTGAAGTGTGCCCCCCTCCCCTTTCATTCTCTAATGATGTGTGCCTCTATGTCTATATTATGTATGCATACATGTCTATATTATGATGCGTGCTTGTGTGTGTGTGGCTATGTTGCTTCTCAAACACATGGTTCCCGGTTCAGTCCCATTGCATGGTATTTTGGGCAAGTGTCTTCTATCATTTTGAGCCAACCCAAAGCCTTGTGATTGGATTTGATAGACAGAAACTGGAAGAAGTCCACTGTGTATATGCCCTTCTTAATGCCAACCACTTTGCAGTGTGTATTGGGTTCCATTTTGGAGCCACTGGCACTAGTGCGGTCTCCAAGAAACTTGCAAGACAGGAAAGAACCAGGGAAGTTGGAGTATTTGCGGGAACAATGTGGTGGCTTCATGTCAGGGACAAGCAGAGGTGTCCTGTTACAAAGCTACATGGCTACCCCTGTATTTTTATAAGAATAGTTGAGAATATCTGAGAAAAAGTTATGGTAGTAGGGGAGGCAGTGGTGAGAATGTGCGGAGAGAGTACCAGATGGTTAGAAATGGAGGTAGAAGCGAATGTATTTTGTATTGCAACTAGGTTCCGGAGTTGATGCCACACTGTGGCACCATAAGGTAAATGCCTTCTTCCATAGCATTGATTAACCAAGGGAATTTGTGCAGAAAGAAGGCCATCATTTATGTGTATCACCAAAATATCCCTGTGTACTGCAAGAAGCAGTTGAAAGGGTTCACTACAACAAGGGCAAGCAGCCTTATTGTACTATTTGGGGTTATCTGTATGTGCATGTAGATATTTGTGTCTCCTTGTCTCAACATTGAGTGATGGTTGTAATGTGTTCGCTAGTCATACAAGCAATGTCTTGTGTTTCTAATATTCTGCATAAACTTGTCTAACCATTGAGAAATAATTGTTTGCTCGGAAACTAGTGAGGGTTGGTGGCAGGAAGAACATCCAGCTGTAGAAAATTTGCCACAATAAGCTCCATCTGACTCATGTTAACTTGGAATAGTGTGTGTGTTTGTGTGTGTTTGTGTGTGTGTGTGTGTAGGTGCAGGCATGGTTGTGTGGTAAGAAGCTTGCTTCCCAACCACATGGTTCCAGGTTCAGTCCCACTGTGTGGTACCTTGGGCAATTGTCTTCTACCATAGCCTTGTGTTTGTGTTTGTCCCCCATCACCGTTTGACAACTGGTATTGGTGTGTTTACATCCTTGTAACTTAGTGGTTCAGCAAAAGAAACTGATAGAACAAGTACTAGGCTTACACAGAATAAATCCTGGGGCCAATTTCTTCAACTAAAAAATCCCTTTGAGGCAATTCTCCAGCACAACCATACTCAAAAGGATGAAACAAGTAAAAGAATAAAAGAATATATATACATGACATATATATATACATGTGTATATATACTGACATAGTTATACATATCGGTATGTACACACTCACACACATACACACATTTGCTGCGGAAGAAGAGGAAAGCACTCAACCAAAGAAATCAGCAGTTGAGGCAGACAGTGCCTTCAAGTACGTTCGGGGCAGCTGGGACTGTCACTTCTGTGTGGGTCCCTACAGACACCCGTATACGCTGCTGCCCCGCCAATTAATAAAGGCTGAAACGAGGCTTCCCAGTTTTCAGACCCATTGTGCCAGGAGACTAATGGATCACAGAGTCAATCACTCATCAGTCACCGCAGTTTACACACATACACACACATGTATGTATGTATTTCTATACATGCACATACAGTATATATATTATACACACACATGCATATAAAGAGAATGTGTGTGTGTGTGTGTGTATTATACTCTTTTACTCTTTTACTTGTTTCAGTCATTTGACTGCGGCCATGCTGGAGCACCGCCTTTAGTCGAGCAAATCGACCCCAGGACTTATTCTTTGTAAGCCTAGTACTTATTCTATCGGTCGCTTTTGCCGAACCGGTAAGTTACGGGGACGTAAACACACCAGCATCGATTGTCAAGCGATGTTGGGGGGTGGGGGACAAACACAAATATATATATATATATATATATATTATATATATATATATACACACATATACATATACGACGGGCTTCTTTCAGTTTCTGTCTACCAAATCCACTCACAAGGCTTTGGTCCGCCTGAGGCTATAGTAGAAGACACTTGCCCAAGGTGTCACGCAGTGGGACTGAACCTGGAACCATGTGGTTGGTAAGCCAGCTACTTACCACACAGCCACTCCTGTGCCGATATTATACTAATATTCCTTGTAATGTGTGCATGCCTTTTTGACTAAATTCTTATTGTTCATTTATTTTTGTAGTAATCTTTTGTAAATTGCACAAACACACCACACAGAAAGAGAGTTTTATATTTATTAAGGGAATTACTTAGATTCACAGGCACAAAAATTACATCTGCTCATCCAGTTGTTTATTCAAATAATCAAATGCACTTTTTTTTTTGCCTAAGTAACTTGTAGTGATGCAGATCTGAGTAACTTAGTAATTAGAAATGTTTAACCTTGCAAACATGTAGAGAACATTTTTCTTACGCTTGTACACCAATCCCTCTCGCTTTCTTTGTGTGTGTGTGTATGTGTGTAAATTTTTTTTTATTTAAGCTGAAACTGAGAATTTGTTTTGTGACTCAAGTTTCATGCAACTGTGATTTTCAGGCAAAGACCTTATCCTCTACAACATGTATCAAACATTCATTTTTTATTTGTCCAACATAAAACCAACACACACACATACACACACACTGTATGAATTAGCAGAAGTTACTGAGTGATTCAAGACCTGGGTGTTTCATGTTTTAACAATATGTCATCATCATTTAATGCTCATGCGGGCATGGATGTTAAATATGTGTGTGTATATATATATATTGTTGCCTGTAAAGAAAGTCTGTTTTTTTGTGCTTTGTTTATGTTCCCGTTCGTTTTTTGTCCACGTTTTTTGACGTCCTGTACCCGGATATGCATCTATATATACAGGTACATGTAGGTATGTACATATATGTATGTATACACGCATATGCTCATATATCATTTGTATTATATATATATA
>NC_069002.1:31885741-31887324 GCF_001194135.2 Octopus bimaculoides | reverse complement strand
ATATATATATATATATATATATATATATATATAAAACAAACCACAGGTATGTCTGTATGGATTAAGAAGGTTGCTTTCCAACTATGTGGTTTTGGGTTCAGTTCCATGCACCCAGGGCATTTTCCTCTGCAATAGGTCCCATGTTGACCAAAGCCTTGTGAGTGGATTTGTGAGAAATTGAAAGACACTCATTCTGGGGTTGTGTGTGTGTGTGTGTATGCATGGTTGTATGTGTGTGTCCTTAACTTCACACAGTGAATGTAAATACATGTTGCTGTCATACAATGGTGTTCCCCTTTCCAGTCTTCCTCAAAAGTATGAGTGGCCATGGAGAAATGTTACTTTGCTTGGTTAGAAACGAGGGTTGGCAACAGGAAAGGCATCTAACTGTAGAAGAATTTACCTCAGTAAATTTCACCTAAGCCATGTAAACATGGAAAAGTGGACATTAAAATGAGAATTTCATATATACACACATGCAAGAAGCCCGTTGTATATATGTATATATATGTATGTATGTGTGTGTATATGTTTGTGTCTGTGTCTGTGTCCCCCCCACCCAACATCGCTTGACAACCGATGCTGGTGTGTTTACGTCCCCGTAACTTGGCGGTTCAGCAAAAAGAGACCGATAGAATAAGTACTAGGCTTACAAAAGAATAAGTCCTGTGGGGGTCGATTTGCTCGACTAAAGGCGGTGCTCCAGCATGGCCACACTCATATGACTGAAGCAAGTAAAAGAGTATACATATATATATGTGTGTGTGTGTGTGTGTGTGTATATATATACATATATATATATATATATATATATATATATATATATATATATATATGTTGAATTTCTATGTGTGTGTGATATATTCAATATATATATGTATGTATATTCAGGCATGTGCACGCATGCATGCGTACATATATACACACGTGTGTGCATGCATAATTTTTCTATTGAAAGTTCCACCGTCAGCCCAAAGTGACTAACCCACTCAGCTGCCATGACTCCCTTGGAATACTCACCCCTTTCTCTTCTCCCCTAACCCCCTCATTCCCCGACTCCCTTCTCCTCCTGACTGATTATCTCAAACAAACAAACACACACACAGTCTTTCTCTTCCCCTCTTCTTACATCTTGTCATATCTCCCCCTCTTTTCTCTTCAATACACAAGCGCCTTTCCATTCACTCCTTCTTCTTCAGACACATTCTCTATGGATGGACCTGATTCCAAAGAAATGTGTTTCGCTCCTGCTGTTGTTGATAATGTTGATAACGTTAGTGGTGGTGGTGTTGGTGGTGCTTGTGATGGTCAGTAGACAATCTATAGAACTGCCCCAGCCATCTGAGATCCAGCTTCACTGTCTGTTCTCTTGTGGTAGTAGTTGTTCTTGTAGTCTTGGATTTTTTCCTTTTCTCTCTGCTAGCAGGATATTCCCAAAATTCCACCAAATTAGGGTTCCTGAAAACCTTGAATGGCTGCATATGTATATAAAATATTTTTATATGTACACTCACATATATAAATTATATACATCTGTATGTATAATATATATATATATATATATATATATATATATATATATA
>NC_069002.1:31881746-31884458 GCF_001194135.2 Octopus bimaculoides | reverse complement strand
TAATTTTGTGTGTATGTGTAAGCGTAATTATACACACACACACACACACACACACACACACACACATATATATAATATATGATTTTATATGTATAAATAAATGTAATTTTATATATATGTTTAATTGTAATTATATATATATATAAAATTATATATATATACATATATATATATATGTATATACATATATATATTTAGATAGATAGATATATGGATAGATAGATAGATAGATAGATAGATAGGTAGTAGTGTGTTGTACAAGTGAGTTGGAACTATATCTCTCAAATGTGTACAGCCAGGTTGCACAAGGAAGCTACTACCAACTACCACACTATTTTTAATCAGTAGTAATTAAACAGATTAGCCAGCTTTATCAATATTCTCTCCCCCCTCCCTCTCTCTCTATCTCTCTCAAGGCTATCTCTGTCTCTTTCCCCTTCCTCTCATCTATCTTGCCTTCCTCTTTCCCCTCCTCTTCCTCCCCCCTCTCTTTTCCTCCATGTTTCTTCACTCTCAGGTTACACACACACGCACGCGTGCGCGTGCGCAACGCAACATAACCACACGGCTTGTATGCACTCACACTCAGGCAAACAACACCCCCCTCTCACTCTCTCTCTCACACACACACAGGTGAACATATACATACATACATACATACATACATACACAGGATCTAAACACACAAGCACACACACACACACACACCGATAAACAGATATTCCGCATATGAGATACACTTCCACAAGACTGATACACAGAAAATTGTGCTAGCTGACATATGTATACACTCACTTCTTCACTAAGATGATTAATAATAATAATAATAATAATAATAATAACAACAACACCTATTATTATTATCATTATTATTATCATTATTATTATCATTATTATTATTATTATTATTATTATTATTATTGCTTGTAATGCTTCAGTTTATGTGTGCGTGTTTTAAATATAACTTGAGGTATTTAAAGATTTTGTTATATTGATTTATGTTTATACATATTTCATGTTCTATGTGTGTGTGTGTGTGTGTGTGTGTATGCTGGCACCTTGTGCAGTATGGAAGTGTTGCACTCTTGGAAATTCTTGCCATAATGTACAGTTCCGTAATGCGAAGCAGATTTTTCTCCCCCATCCCCTTTCATAACATTGGAAGTCAACGGAAAAATAGGTTTTTGCATTTTAAAACTCTTGCGTTCTTGCGAGATTTTCAGGAATACAAAACTTCTATTTCATGGGGGGATGTGTGTGGATAAATTATATGTGTGTACGTGTGTTTATATATGTATGTGTGTGTGTGTGTGTGTGTGTGTGTACATATTTGTCCAACCTAAGGCCTCCTGTAAAACAGATGTTGAATGATGATAATGTACACATGCATAGATGCATCCTTTTATATATATATATGTATGTTTGTATATATATATATGTGTATATATATGTATGTATATGTGTGTGTGTTTGTGTATATATATATGTAGCACTCATTTCATCGTTTGACATTTATCTATATATGTATGTGTGATGTGTGTGTATGTACGTATGTGTGTATATGTATATGTGAGTATTTATGTATATGCATATTCATGTGTGTGTATGTATGTATGTGTGTGTGTATACATACATACAAACAAGTGCTTAGTGGCATGAGGGAGAGGAGATAGGCAGAGAAACCATAAACATGGAAGAGAACTGGGAGTTTTTCCGAAATAAAGTGTTTTGAGCCAGAAAACCAGATCTGTGGATGGAAGAAGGTTCCTGCAATACAGAAGGTGATTTGGTGGCACAATATAACAGGGTCAAAACAAAGAAACTATTAGAAAGACCTGATAAAAAACAGACAGAAGGTAACGGGTTGCAGGGAACTTTATGGAGGTAATTACAAAGAAAGCTAGCTGTCAGGTACTCCCTCATAGCACAGGGAGAGAGAGAGCAGAAGGTCAGAAGTTTGGTAGTGTCATGTGATGAGAGATGTGGGATGTTGTAGATTGTAAAGCAGTCTGTGAATATCGAGCAGTGGTTCTCAACTGTGGATCCATAGGGTCCCTAGGGATCCATATAAGATTTTTGGGTGTCCATGTGACAATATAGTAAGTTGGGAATCTATAAAAGCATTTCAAGGACCCCTGAAAAAAAAAAAAAATTATTTTCTATGTATGTATTGGAAGAAACAGTTTGGTTTCTTTCTCTAATATCTTCTGTTGTTCAACCCACACAAGTTTTATGTGCAGAAAACAAAATTTTGAAGATTTTGAAAGATGTTTCTATAAAATTAGTTTTTAAACGTCGAATGACTATGGGGGGTTCCACCAGAATAAAATAGTAATCAAAGGGGTCTATAGATAAAAAAAATGATTGAGAACCCCTGATATAGTTGAGGGTACCATTGATAGAATGTGTGTATATAATGATAGCAGTGTACTCCACATCGTTGACACTGAGAGTAGGTTTAGCAGACTCAAAGATGTTCTGGAAGAAATTATTGTCTTGCTTGGAAACTGAAGGTTGGTGACAAGGAGAGCGTCTGGCCTTAGAGAATCTGTCAGTGCCAATGAAGTTCATTTGAGCATGTGAACATGGAAAAGTAGATGGCACAATGATAATGTTACACACACATATATATATCACATATTATTTGTATTATATATATATAGGCGCAGGAGTGGCTATGTGGTAAGTAGCTTGCTTACCAACCACATGGTT
>NC_069002.1:31874574-31881517 GCF_001194135.2 Octopus bimaculoides | reverse complement strand
GTGTGTTTGTGTGTCTGTGTTTGTCCCCCTAGCATTGCTTGACAACCGGTGCTGGTGTGTTTACGTCCCCCGTAACTTAGCGGTTCGGCAAAAAGAGACCGATAGAATAAGTACTAGGCTTACAAAGAATAAGTTCTGGGGTTGAATTTCTCGATTACAAAGGCAGTGCTCCAGCATGGCCACAGTCAAATGACTGAAACAAGCAAAAGAGTAAAGAGTATATATTTAGTGTTAGGAAGGGCATCTAGAAACCATGCCAAAGCAGACATTGGAGCCTGTTGCTGTTCGCTGGCTCGCCAGCTCCTGTATGCATATGCACACACAGTGGTCAGTTGTTGTGGTCATCCTGATCATGACATTCATGGCATTACTGTCTGCCCTGCCCCCACACCCTCATAGGTCTGTACAAGACTTAGTGATTCTGTAGTAAAGTGGGCACTAGGACACTCGATGTAATAAAACCATGAAATTTTAATTAATTAAAATTACGTAGTTAGTGAGGAGAACATTAATTATCTGAGTGACTGATTACGAGTGCAATTTCAATTAACTGAAATTTTTTTTTTTTTTTTTTCTTCCAGCTTCCTTGCATCAAATATGTTAGCACTGAATTTATTAAATGTTCTGCCAACAGACGTCCCTCGGCACTTTTTCCTAGATATTTAAGCTATTACATTGCTCGGTGTTCATTCATGAAACTCCTATTTACATCTTTCGTCGTCTCAGATCTGTAATCACAGTTAGAGGAACCTTCAGGCGCATTTCGCACACACACACACACACACATATACATACATAAATATATGTTTGTGTGTGCGTATGTGTTACTGAGTATGTATACACCTTGGCTTGAACATGTGTGTGCTGGTTGTAGACTAAACCTCACCATTCGCATAGTGTCGTCTGTTTGCAGTTTGCTGTACACTGTGAAAGCATGTCCAGACCCCTTGACATGCTTTGGCATGTGTGCACTGATTGTAAACAATAGGCGCAGGAGTGGCTGTGTGGTAAGTAGCTTGATTACCAACCACATGGTTCCGGGTTCATTCCCTCTGTGTGGCACCTCTGGCAAGTGTCTTCTACTATAGCCTCGGTCCGACCAAAGCCTTGTGAGTGGATTTGGTAGACGGAAACTGAAAGAAGCCAGTCGTATATATGTATATATATATATGGGTGTTTGTGTGTCTGTTTGTCCCCCTAGCATTGCTTGACAACCGATGCTGGTGTGTTTACGTCCCCGTAACTTAGTGGTTCGGCAAAAGAGACCGATAGAATAAGTACTAGGCTTACAAAGAATAAGTCCCGGGGTCGATTTGCTCGACTAAAGGCGGTGCTCCAGAATGGCCACAGTCAAATGACTGAAACAAGTAAAAGAGTAATATGTCGCAGTTTGTTTGCAGTCCTCTCTGAAAACATGTCTGGCCTGGTCATCTGAAATCTGTAATCACAGTTAGACAATCTCCAGGCACATTTCACACACACACACACACATATATAAATATATATGTTTGTGTGTGTGACCAAGTATGTATACAGCTTGTCTCGAATACGTGTATGCTGGTCTTAAACTAAATCTCACCATTTGTACAGCATTGTTTGTTTGCTGTACGGTATGAAAGTATGTCCAGACCCATTAACATGTCTTGGCATGTATGCACTGACTGTAAACAATACAACGCCGTTTGTTGGCAGTCCTCTGTGAAAACATGTCTGGCCTGTTCATCTGAGATCTGTAATCACAGTTTGGTAACCTCCAGGCACATTATGCACAGATGCACGCACACACACACTCACACGTATGTAAATGTATATGTGTTTATGTGTGTTACTGAGTCTGTATACTCCTTGTCTTGAACATGTGCGTGCTGGTTGTAAACTTAACCTCACCATTTGTGCAGCGTTGTCTCTTTGCAGTACAATGTGAAAGCATGTCCAGACCCCCTTGTTTGTTTGCAGTTCACTGTGAAAACATGTCTGGGCTGGAGTTTGACTAACAGACTGGAGGAATTATTGCCCTGCACAGAAACCAGTAGAGGTTGGCGTTAAGAAAAACATCTGGCTAAAGAAAATTTTCCTTCAACAAAATCTTGCCTTACTCATGTAGGTATGGAAATGATGATGATAAAATGATAATGATGACACACACACACACACACAAACACGCACACACACACACGCACACACACACAAAAGCTTGCTGCAGTTTCCATCTATCACATTTCCTCAAGTCATTGGTCAGCCTGGGGCTATAGCCATGCATGCATGTGTGTGTGTGTCTGTGTGTATGTATATATATTTATGTCTGTGTGTATATGTGTGTGTGCGCACATGTCTATATGTGTACATATATGTGGTGTATACATGTCTGTATATATATGTGTGCACATATGTGTATATATATGTGTGTATGTGTGCACATATGTGTATATATATGTGTGTATGTGTGCACATATGTGTATATATATGTGTGTATGTGTGTGTGTGCACATGTCTGTATATATGTGTACATATATTTGGGTGTATATATATATGTGTGTGTATATATGTCTATATATATGTTTATATGTCTATATATATATATGTGTGCACATATGTGTGTATATATGTATGTATGCACATGTCTGTATATATGTGTACATATGTGTGTGTATATATATATGCACGTGTGTGTGTATAGATATATGTATGCATATATATGTGTGTATGCATGTATGTATATATGTGTGTTTGTGTGTGCATATGTGTGTATATATATGTGTTTGTGTGTGCATGTATATGTGTGTGTGTGTGTGCATATATATATATATATATATATATATTGTATTTCATTATTAATTGTAACTTATTCGATAAGTTTCAGGCATATTTTCCACAAACTGTTATCTCCTAAAACAATGAATTGACTTTATGTATGTGACTGTTTGTGTGTACAAATGTATGTATGTATCTATGTAAATGTCTGTGTTTACAGGTACATATGCATATGTATTCACATAGTTGTGTGGGGTTTTGTGTCTCCTTGTCTTTACATTGTGTGATAGTTGTAAATGAGTGTCACTGTCATACATGAGGTGTTGGGGGGATTATATTACCTTGTGTGGAAAGAAGCAGGAGTCGGTGACAGGAAGGGCATCTGGCCGTAGGGATCTGCCTCAACAAGTTCCATCTGATTCATGCAAGCATTGAAAAGAGGATGTTAAACAATGATGATGATAACTTGTAACTATTAAGCATCAGAAGCTTGCTTCCTGACCACGTGGTTTCAGGTTCAGTCCCACTGTGTGGCACCTTGGGCAAGTGTCTTTTACTATAGCCCCCAAGCCAACCGAAGCCTTGTGCGTGGATTTGGCAGATGGAAAGTAAATGAAGCCTGTCATGCATATATGTGTGTGTGTGTGTGTGTATGTTTGTGTTTGTGTCTGTCCTCACCACCACTTGACAACTGGTGTTAGTTTATTTACATCCCCATAACTTAGTGGTTCAGCAAAAATGACCGATAGAATAAGTAGAAGACTTTAGAAAAAAAAAAAGTACTGGGCCTGATTTGCTCAACTAAAAACCTTTAAGGTTGTGCCCCAGCATGGTCACAGTCCAATGACTGAAACAAATAAAAGGATAAAAGATAATTGTTACTGTACTCTTAGAAATCGCACTCATTCCACATTACCGTTTTTATTTATTTATCTTTTTATTATTCAGAATTCTTTTATTTAGTGATTTAGCTTAACAATAGTTCTCATCACTAACGAGGAAATTTTAATGAATCCAAATTTCTTTGCTTCCACTTTACTCTTTAGTTTTCAGGTGTCAGACATTCCTAGATATTTCTGTGGATATTAGCTGTACTCTTCACACTGACTGCTTTATTCTAATCAAAACATTCTAACGACACCTGAGATGTCTATAGCTTCCCTTCTTCCACCATCTGGCTCTGTCTCACTAGAATACATTACTATCAAACTCGGTTCCATTCACTGTCATCTTGGAGAGCTAATTGAACCAAACTAGGTTCCACCTTATCCCAGGATACAGTCAGCTGGACAAATTTTTGAAGTGACGTTTCTGGAAGCATTGGCTAACCAAAAGTAATGCGGTCATTCTGTAATTATTATTTTCACGAAATTCATTAAGAATGTCTGCTATTTTTAGATAATCTAATAATCCTGAAGATAGAAGACTTCTGAGAAAATATCTGGGAAAATTTGTGGCAAAATTTCATAGAACAGATAAGACTAGTACGATGATATGGTGTGTTGCTTGTATTTATCTAATGCTGATGGTGGTGGTGGTGGTGGTGGTTCATCATCATCATCATCATCATCATAATTGTCATTGTCGTGGCTGTAACAAATTTTGCTCAACCCCAGCTCACTCCTGATCAAGCAGACATATGATTTAAGACACTCCAGTCATGCCTACCCTGTCATTTTAACTACATTATCTAAAGTGTGTTTCTCTCTCTCTCTAAAATGCAGCAAGGTGTGATTTGAAGGAATTATAGCTACTTTATTATCATTATTATTATTATTATTATTATTATTATTAAGCTGGCAGAATCGTTAGTAGGCTGGACAAAATGCTGTTATGCATTTTTTTTGTCCTTACTTTCTGAGTTCAAATTCCATACGTTCTGAGGTTGAGTTTACTTTTCATCCTTTCAGGATTCATAAATTAAGTACCTGTCAAGCACTGGGGTCGATGCAATCAACTAGTTCCCTGACCCCAAAATTTCAGGTCTTGTGCCTATAGTAGAAAGGATTATTATTATTAACTCAGGTTTTGTTGGAACTCATGGAGTCTTGTATGTATAGCGGGCTTACTACCTGTAGCCTATGGTATCATGCTTTCTGTTTTTTTCAACTAATACTTTCCCAATGATTCTGATCGTGCCAAGGAGGCAAACCTTTTGCAGCAGCTCTACTGTGCATTCTATTCACAATTCCTTTACGTTCTTCCTGATATTATCAACGACCTATCAATATTTGGCATTATCGTCACCTTTTCCATTTTCCATAGTCAGGCTATTTTGTATTGAAGAGGGTTGTGAATGTCTATTTATTTTTGTCTTCCTTCTTAACTATTTGCGGATCAAAAGGGCACACAATATCACTTATAGAGTACATGTGATTCACCTTGTCCACCACCACTATGTCTGGCTTGTTGTGCTTAAACACACGGTCTGTTTGGATTGGGAAATACTGCAGGATTTTGCAGGTCTCTGACTCCACCACTCACTATGATTTGTGCTCTAGCCCCAATTTTTCACACAGTTTTCAGTGTAGGAATGTCCTCCTTGTATTTCTTACTTTCTTTGGCCTATGCCAGTGCAGCATAACCAGCCCATTTAGGAGTACCCTTCAATCATTGGGCAATAAACTGCGCTTGTGAAGACCTGTTGAGGCAAGTGAAATCATTGTCATGGCCAATGAGAGTACTGCCTGATTGGCACGTAAAAAGCACCATTTAAGCGTGATCATTGCCAGTGCTGCCTGACTGGCTCCCATGCCAGTGACACGTAAAAAGTACCATTCGAGCATGGTCGTTGCCAGTGCTGCCTGACTGGCCCTCATGCCAGTGGCACATGAAAAGCACCCACTACACTCTTAGAGTGGTTGGCATTAGGAAGGGTATCCAGCTGAAGAAACTTTGCCAGATCAGATTGGAGCCTAGTGCAGCCTCCTGGCTTGCCAGTCCTCAGTCAAACCATCGAACCCATGCCAGCATGGAAAGCAGACGTTAAATGACGATGATGATGATGATGTTTAACCTTTGTTGACCAAAGTCATGCTCAGAAGCCTTTAAACCGTGGCCATCCATCCTGTCTTTTAAGTATTACATTATTGAAAGTATCACTTGTGGAAACGTTTGTTTCTCTCTTGGTTTCATTAGAGAATGAAATACCAAATTTGATGGCATAAAAGATTCACGGCTATATTAGATCCACTGCAATTGCAGTAGCTCATATTCAGTAAAAAAAAAGTTTTTAGTGTGTTACCTCTATTGTATTTAAACCAACCACCATATCCAGCCAAAATATTCTACCTGTTTTACATTCAAATTGGCTAGACCCAGCCTCTTACACCTACCCTACAATGTCAGTCAAAAAAAAAAAAATTACATCATTGAAATCTCAAAGCTATGAGATGGTACCTGATTAATTTCAAACAGTGCTAATAAATAAGCATTACGTTTGACAGAGTAATCTGAAAGCTAAGGAATTGGACCAGCCATATCCTACATAAATATTCTGTTTTATGTCCAGAACTGACCAGATCCAGCCTTTCACACCTACCCTACAATGTCACTCTGAAAACACTCTATCTTATTATTATCTCATCAGTATGGCCACGGTCCAATGATTTAAAAAGAGTAAAATAGTAAAAGGTATATGTATACACACACACATGTATGTGTTAGTGTGTGTGTGTATATACATATATATTTATATACGTGTGTGTGTGTGTATGTGTATACATATATATTTGTGTATTTATATATGTATGTATATATTTGTGTGTGTATATATATGTCTGTACATATATTTATGTGTGTATATAAATATATATGTACATATGTGTGTATATATATAATATAATATATATGTATGTGTATACATGTGTGTGTGCGTGCTTATAGAATTGTGGTGCTTCATTATCGGGCAAAATTACCAAAGAAAAACTGTTTCAAAGAATTTTCCTCTTTATGAAAAAAAAAAACAAAAACAAAAAAGTCCCAATCTACCCTGAACCATGATATGTTGGAATCAAGTAAAAGCAGCAGATTAATATTGAGATGCAAGAGAAGAAGAAAACTTTTGAATTTTGCTAGAAATGGTTAAGATCATTTTTGAAATTTTATCTTAATACAGCTTAGGAAGATGTTGATAAATAATATGCCACTAGTGTGTAGTTATTTCTTCAAGTAACAGATGGTGAGCTTTTTT
>NC_069002.1:31865617-31873868 GCF_001194135.2 Octopus bimaculoides | reverse complement strand
TATTAATTATTCATCATCATCATCATCATTATTATTATTGATGATGATGATGATGATGATGATGATGATGTCAGAAAATATAATTATAATGGGAGAAAAATCAATCTATTTTGTGTTTGAATATTTAGACTTATTTCATTTAATTTGATTGGAAAATATATTTATATGCAAATAGATGTTTGGGTTTTTTTTTTTCTTTCTTTTCATGACATATGTCTTATGTTTTTTTTCTTAGTTTTTTTTTTTTGAATGAAAGAAAATTTATAGCAAAATATGAAATTGAGGTTAACAGGCATAAGTTGTTATGCCTGTTAGCCCCAGGCCAGCCTTGATCCAGTAGATCAATGATCAAAAAGACATCTCATGACTACACAGGCCACTGAAACAGTGAAAACATGGTACTGGCTACCAGGTCATGCTTCCTTGCAAAGGCATGGCTACTATGAATCTTGGGTCTTTATTCTACACGCCATCATCATCATCATTTTAACATCCACTTTCCAATACTGGCATGGGTTGGATGGAATTTTGTTGAGACAGACTTTCTATATAGTTGGATGCCCTTCCTGTCACCAACTCTCACTTGTCTTGTTTCCAAGCTAGGTAATACTTTCTCGTAGCTAGACATGTTTTTCAAGAAAGACTGGAAATGAATGGCTTTGCTTGTATGATGATGTTGCTCATTTGCAATTATCACGGATGTCTAGGCAGGAGTTTGTGTATACACACACGCACGCACGCACGTTTGTTTTTATGTTCAGTTATAAAAACAATTTTACATTAATCTGATGGGTTACTCTGTACTTTTGTAGAGTACAAATTTATTATTCTTAAACAAGAATGTTGTTGACAGTGACTTCAAAGTTTTGACTAGCTAAGCCATTATGTGTGTGTATACACACACACACACACACACACACACACACACACATGCACAACAGGCTTTCAGTTTCCATGCACCAAGTCCACTCACAAGGCTTTGGTCGGCTTGGAGATCTAGTAGAAGGCACTTGCCCAAGGTGCCACACAGTGGAACAGAACTCAAGACCACACAGTTGAGAAGCAAGTTTCTTAACCAGAGAGCCACGCCTGCATCACATATTTTCTTAAAAATGATAGATGGCAACTAACAAAAATTTTGCGGACATCCTCTTTTGTTAAATTCCCCAAATATTGACCTGAAATTCTAGTCAACTTTGAAAAAAGTATTCTGCAATTCATCACGAAGTACTGGCACACTCATCACAAATTGGGATGACCTTTCAGATATTAGCTAGAAATTGCACACGTTTCACTTCTTTAGAAGGTCATTAACATGGCTGACCTTCTATTTACTACAGCCTACCTACTTACCTACCTACGACCTGTGATTATTCATTATTGTGCATTATTAAGCATAGGCATGACCGTGTAGTGGAGAAGCTTGCTTACCAACCAGGTGGTCTTGGGTTCGGTCTCCAAGGTGTCCTAGTGTGGTACCTCGGGGGCAAGTGTCTTCTAATATAGCCCCAAGCCAACCAATGCACTGTGAGTGGATTTGGTGAACAGAAACTAAAAAAGGGCCCATTGTGTGTGTGTGTGTGTCTGTCTGTCTGTCCGTCCGTCCCCTTGTCCACCACTGCTTGACAACCAGTATTGGTTTGTTTACATCTCTGTAACTTTGTGATTCAGCAAAATAGACCAATAGAATAATTTCATCATCAGTCTTTATCAACATTTAATGACCATTTTCCATGCTGGCATGGGTTGGACAGATTGAAAGTACTGGCAGGGTCAGGGGCCACACCAGGTCTACTTTGTCTACTTTGGCATGGTTTCTACAGTTTGATGCCCTTCCTAACTCCAACCACTTTACAGAGTGCACTGGGTGCTTTTTACATGGCACTAGCGCCAGTGGTTTTTATGTGGCACCAACACCTACATCAATGCCTTTTTTGTGGAACCTTGATTTTAGGATCTCAATTCAGTTGTGGTGGGTGGGTCTTCTTGAGTACAGCAATGTGCCACATATCTCGGTCCACTGTCAAGCTTAAAAATAAGCAGTGGGGTCAATCTGTTCAACTAAACCCTTTAGCCCTTTCAATACCAACCTGCCTGAAACCACCTCTGGCTCTGTAGTACAAATGTCTTGGTTTCATAAATTTTGAATTAAAATCTTCCACCAAACCTTGGTCACAATTTATGTTCCTAACACTAGCTTAATGATAACCAAGTTATTTTACTAAATTCTTTGTTATATTTAAAATAATTGAAAGAAACACAGAGCATCTGAAAACAAATACAGTAACAAAAGGGTTAAGGTGGTACCCCCGCATTGCCATAGTCCAGTGACTGAAACAAGTAAAAGATAGAAAAAAAATGTTTCGTGTTTTTGGGCGTTTAGCAAATGACCCAGTATTTTTGTATCTATCATGTAAAACGGAAAACAGCTGACCTTGAGGTGAGCAAAAAGATTTAAAATCGAAAGAGTTGACATAATCTGTTGTAGCAACGAAACGTGTTAACTAATCAATCTGTCTGCTGAGAGTTTATACTTAATAGTCATGTGATTGATATATATCTTATATTGATGTATATATGTGTTGTTTGTGAGTGCTTTTAGTCTATATCTGACTTATATTGGATGCATACATTTGCTTTAATACTGCTGTTTTAGCTACCATATATATATATGTAGGTGCAGGAGTGGCTGTGTGGTAAGAAGCTTGCTTCCCAACCACATGGTTCTGGGCTCAATCTCATTGCGTGGTGCCTTAGGCAAGTGTCTTCTATAATCTTGGGCTGACATAAGCTTTGTGAGTGGATTTGGTAGACGGAAACAGAAAGAAACCTGTCGAATATGTATGTATGTATTTGTGTGTCTGTGTTTGTCCCCCCACCCCACCATTGCTGACATTGAAAATGTTGAAAATTATAAAACCTGTGTAATTCTCTTCTTGGTATTTCCGTTTTAGGATTGAACCATTTTCTCACTTTTCGGCATGAGCCAACAAGGACAATACAAATTATACACACACACACTCTAATACTATCTTATATATCAATATGTAAATGGTATTATATCTGTCCTTGTGAGATTGTGTATCGAATACATTTACTTTAATCCTCGGTGCCCCAGCATGGCCACAGCTCATGAGCTGAAACTAGATAAAATGAAAATGAAATATACAGGGTGTGGTGAATAAGCTGTCATCTAAATTACGCAAAAATGAAAATAACACTGACATCTCATTTTAACAGATACATTTACCAAAAAACACAGAGTGTGGCTGATGCCAGTGCCACCTGACTGGCACCCATGCCAGTGGCACATTAAAAACACCATTCAAGTGTGGCTGATGCTTATGCTGCCTGACTGGCTCCCGTGCTGGTGGAACATAAAAAGCACTTACTATACTCTCTGAATGGTTGGTATTAGGAAGGGCATCCAGCTGTAGAAATCTTGTGACATCAGATTGGTGCCTGGTGCAGCCTTGCAGCTTGTCGGTTCTCAGTCTAACCGTTCAACCCATGACAGCATGGAAAGCGGATGTTAAACAACGATGATGATGATAATGATGCGCTTTGCATTTTTGTTTTTCTCTTCTGTCTTATGAATTCAGTGTGCACATGCACATTGCGTGTGCATACTTCTCTTTCCAGTTCTTACTCAAAGCTGTTTACAGATCACAACCATCTCACAAACATGTGTTCGCGAGGCGCACTTCGTGCTCTGATGGTTGTAAAAAAATGCATCATATTTTCAATAATTTTATTCAAGTACCTTAATAAATAACATTTTCAACATGGTTTCCACCATTAGTGATGCCAATTTTGATGTGCTTTGCAAGATTCACATGAACCTGATGCAATAACTCCACATTCCCATCAGTTTGAGCACATTCATTCATGAGGCATTCCTTCAAATGATTCATGTCTGTGATTTCCTTTGCATACACCTTCTCCTTCAGCATACCTCAGAGAAAGAAATTAGGTGACTGATAAACTAGCACTCCGTCGGTTAGAGCGACGAGGGTTCCAATTGATTCGATCAACAGAACAACCTCCTGCTTGTGAAATTAACATAGCCGAGTCCTCCACAGACATGCATACTCCTTATGTAGTTCTCAAGGAGAGTCAGCATGATACAGAATGTAACAAGGCTAGCCCCTTTGAATTACAGGTACAATTCATTTTAGCCGACTGAGTAGACTGGAGCAATCGGAAATAAAATATCTTGCTCAAGAACACAATGTGCTGCTGGGAATTGAACTCGTGATTTTATGATCATGAGTGAAATACACCAATCACTAAGCCACGTGCCTTCAAGGGACTAATATCTGATGAGCTGGGAGCTCATTCCACAAGAATATTAGTGATTTCCCATGTATCCAGACTTTATGGTTACTCTATTTGTTAGAAATATATTTTCTCAACTATTAATGTGATTTCAATAATATATGACATTATATTGGTTAATTAATGTTCACAGCTATTACAATGGCTGTTGTAGAACACTCTCTGACATATCCAGGAAGTTTCCAAGTTCAATGTTGTTTATCGATGATTTGTTATTCCTGTCTTTGCTGCTGCCAATGTCAGGGAACGTCAATATTTTGACAAGGTCTTTATTTGGATAACACTTGCTGTTTTATTTAACCACTTCAGTTCATGAGCCGGCGACTAGAGCCTTTGTGTGGTCACTTGACATGCTAGAAATGGCTGTCAAATCTCCCGCAAACGAAACCCTACCATTATAGCTCCCCCCCTTTTTTCTTTCTTGATTCCTATTCTACTGCTCTGCACTTGCAAAGGCCTGTGGAATAATTAGAAAGTAAAAAAAAAATAAATAAAAAAAAACTACTTCAAAAACAAGTAAAGGTTGGTGACAGGAAAAGCGTCCAGTGAGAAAATCCTACCTCAAATAAGTCCTTATTCAATCCATGCCAGCATGGAAAAACTGGCATTAAACAAACAAACAATAGACATACATATAGTAATTAAAACAAACGTTATGCTTGCAACTTCTGTCTGTCAGAAATATCAAAAGTTGTTCCTATTTATGATAATATATTCCAGATATACTTATGTTCTTAGTGATCAGCTATACCTATGACCTTATATGTCAGATGTACTTATGACCTTAAGGGTCGGGTGTACTTTTATACTTTTATATATCACACACATATTTTGTGACTTGATATTCCAGACTTTTAATTCTTTATTATAGTTATAAGATTGTTAGTCTGGTATGTTTATGACCTGAATTGTCTGTTACATTTCTCGTGTTGATGAAACTGGGGTAACTATTCTTAGCCATTGATGAAACTGAAGTAACTGGAATAACGTTCTTGGTCATCGATGAAACTCGGGGTGACCATTTTTAGCCGTTCATGTAACTGTGGTAACCTTCTTTAGTTTCCAGTGAAACTGGAGCAACCATTATTAACCATGGGGTAACACGATTCTTAGCCATCAATGAAACTTGGGTACACCATTCTCAGCCATCGTTGAATCTGCGGTAACTAGGATAACCATTGTTAGCCATTGTCAAGACAGCATAATGTGATGTGAGGTAGATTTGGATGCCATTTTTGTAGGTTGGGCAATCACATAGAAGCTGCTTCTTAGCTAGGAATTTATTGAGGCAAATATCTTCAAGTGAAGACAAAAAACTAAACTTCTGCTGATGAAGGCCTAATTATGCAGAAAGTGTTCAGAATTGTCTCCCTTGATTTTTTGGCCATGCAATAATGTTAGCTCCTAATTTTTCCTCAATTACTACATTTAACCCTTTTGTTACCGTAATTCTGTTGGAATACTCTACTTTTGTTTCAATTAAGTTTGAAAACTGAGTCATTTAGTAAAATATTTTACCATTAATCTTGTGCTTAGAACATCAACATAGAATTTTGATGGAAGGTTTTTTTTAGATCATTTTGACTCTGTTGTTAACATATTTCCCTTGACATTGCAATCTGTCAAAAGAGATTGATAGAATAAGTACTAGCATAAAAAAAAAAATAAACAAATAAGTACCGGGGTTGATTTCTTTGACTGAAACCCTTCAGGGCAGTGACCCAGAATGGCTGCAGTCCAATGAGTGAAATGAGTAAAAGACTGCCTCCTTGATGAAGGCTTGCCTAGGGCTTAACAACAACAACAACAACAACACTGCATGCAATTTTTTAGTGATTGATTAATTAATTAATTACACTGCAAATGTAAATGACATGCATTTCTAATCAGTCTGTTTTTCCTAACTGTTTTAGACAATCTGCTAGCTGTAATTAAAATTTTAAAATGCATTTTGGTTCGTAGCCAGTAAGTAGACTTAACAATGCCTCTTTTCAACTCTTCTCTGGCAGAACATCTGTTGGTAGAACCGCCTTAAGCAAGATTTAACATCCTCTGACATCCATCTGAAGTAAATAAATTAAATAAATAAATAAATGATAAATAATAATAATAATAATGGCTTTGGATTTTGGCTCAAGGCCAGTAATTTCAGAGAAGGAAGTAAGTTGATTACATCGAGCCCAGCGAATCAACCGATACTTACTTTATCAACCCGGAAGGATGAATGGCAAAGACAACCTTGGCGGAATTTGAACTCAGAACATAAGGACAGACAAAATGTCGCTAAGTGTTTTACCTGAGGTGCTAACGATTCTGCCAGCTCACCACCTTAAAATAATAATAATAATAATAATAATAGTAATAATAATAATAATAATAATAATTGTTGTTGTACTTGGGGATGGTCATATTGCCAGTTTAGCCAATAAAAACACACGCACTGTATATTTGGTGTTAATTTGCTTCAGCTTTATATTACTTTATATTACATTAATCCTATTTCGACCAGAATTCTTTCATCACACTTCTGTGACCTCATCAGTGGTCCTTTGCTTTCTTCTTTCTTATGTGTGTCTCACCTTGCTAACTATCAACCATTTTGTATAATAATAATTCTTTCTACTAAAGGCAGAAGGCCTGAAATTTGGCGGGACAGGAGTGGTCGATTACATTGGCTACCCAGTGTTTCACTGGTACTTAATTTATCAACCCTGAAAGGATGAAAGGCAAAGTTAACCTCAGTGAAATTTGAACTCAGAACGTAAGGAGGGACGAAATACCAATAAGCATTTTGCCCAGCATGCTAACGATTCTGCCAGCTCGCCCCCTTAGATGATAATAATAATAATAATAATAATAATAATAATAATGTTGTGATTGTTGTTTAGTTCCTGGCTCAGCCCTGATGGAGCAAACCTGTGATAAAAGGCAATCCAGTCATGGCCATCCTAGCTGAGTGTATCATGGTCTACATTATCCAATATGGTATTTCCTTTTTGTTTTTTATGCATCTGGCTACTGTTTCTTGCAGGTCAAGCAATGGCTACATGCAGTATATCAGCAGTAAAAATTGTGTGTGTGAGGGTGGATACACACATGCACAGGGGAAGGCTCTTTTACATTGATTTTCAGAATGGCATTGTAGGGTATATGTGGAGCACATTGCTGGCCATGATGATAGGGTACCCTGGAAGTTAAAAAGTTAAAGAACTCGTGATCCAAGTGATGGAATTACGAATCTCCATATTATTCATTTACATGTAGATTACCACTCAAATTGGTAGCGTAGCTGGAAGTGCAGCGCTCTTACAGGAAGATGTTGTAGCATTCAAATATAATTGAACACTAACGAATATACTCACACACACACACACACTCATGCATACGTATATATATGTTGTTTCTCTCTGTTGGGAAGTTGTCACGCATTAAAATAACACTGTCAATTATTCCTATATATAGACATGTCAGGACTACAAGCCAGAGTAAGGGAAAGAAACAATGGCAACCAATGTATGAATGAAGTTGGCAACGGTGGGGGGAGGATTCTTATTTGTAAAGTTAAGAGAGATTATTTATTTTTGAAGTAACAAAGGAATGGTAATACATAAATTATATATATATAAAAAAAATTATCTTCAGGAATGCAGGGGGGTGGGGGCGGTTATTGGAATGGGATGTAGGTTCAGTTTTTGCTATGGTAATGGGTTTTTCCTTGGCCTGTTAATAATGGAATTTTGTCTATTTTCTAAATAGAAGGATTTAGAGCTTAATATTTAAAAAGAAGTTTGGGTTTTTAAGAAATGCACCAAAAAAAAAAAAGAAAAAAAAAGAATATAATGGTTATTTTAGATATTACATCATATTGAGTATATTATACATATATATATATATATATATATATATATATATA
>NC_069002.1:31863983-31865419 GCF_001194135.2 Octopus bimaculoides | reverse complement strand
ATATATATATATATATACATATTATACATTATATGTATTACATACATTATATATATTTAATATATACATATAATATATACACAATATATATATATAGAATATATGTATTGATATTAAAAATACATTATTTAAAATGAATTTAGAAGCAACTAATTTAGGCATAGATGGTTGTATTTAGACAAGGACACAAAGAGATGGAAGGCTAGTTTTGTGAGAGAGAGATGGTTAGTGTGTGTCTATCCATTTCAGTTATACGAATACACTTCTGCTCTTGCCCTCTCACTCATACTCAAAACATATCCTCATGTTCCCTTATGTGCAAGTCTCGATAACACAAACACTGTTTCATGCATGAATGAGCCTAATAGGATATCTATATATATATATATGTATATATATATGAAAATCTATGTGGAACATGTATTTCATGTATATGAATTTTGTGAAGGTGGTTGAAATATTGTGTTTTATTTCTAGACAGGGGAAGCTTTTCACACGAGGCCTAGGAATAGATTGAAGTGTGCAAGAGATCGGAAGATATGCTTTTTTAAAAAAGAGTTCACCTACATATTGGCTAGGTGGGTAAGTGGTAATGGTGGTGGAAGATATATTGGTTTAAAGTGTCTGAAAGTTTTGTTTAATTTTAGGTTTGCATGAAGAGATTCTTTCAGATTTTCTACTAAAAGTTTTTTGTTTTTTTTTGTATAAATAAAATTTCATAATGTCTCAGTGGTGGCCATCCAGTTTCTTCTACAGTTCTCTGTGTGTGTTGTATGTATATATTTATAAACACACACATACTATTTATCATCTAAATATAAATGCTTCATCCAAATGTAGAATTTGTGTTATTCAATTTCTCTGTCAGATGAATTTCCAATAGGAAATTCCTTACATGTCTGTCTAACATTTAAAACTTAGCAATTCTTATTAGCAAATGGAACATGTGTAATGGGGAATATTTAATGTGTAATACCAAAACATTTCCAGTTTTCTGTTTCGTTATACAATAACTCCACCAATAATGTTTCAGTAATTCTCAATTTTAATATGTATTTTGACTAACATACAGCAGCAACTGAGACTACAAATTGGATTGTAATAACAGAATAAGCAGATGTGCTTCAAAAGGAAACAGCTGGGGCTTACCCTAACTACCTACACACACACACACATATATGTATATATACAAACACACAGCTTTTTTTGTTGTTGGCACTCCGTCACCTACGACGTCGAGGGTTCCAGTTGATCCAATCAACGGAACAGCCTGCTCGTGAAATTAACGTGCAAGTGGCTGAGCACTCCACAGACACGTGTACCCTTAACGTAGTTCTCAGGGATATTCAGCATGACACAAACTGACAAGGCTGACCCTTTGAATTACAGGCACAACAGAAACAGGAAGTAAGAGTGAGAGAAAGTTGTGGTGACAG
>NC_069002.1:31862603-31863973 GCF_001194135.2 Octopus bimaculoides | reverse complement strand
CCAATCAACGGAACAGCCTGCTCGTGAAATTAACGTGCAAGTGGCTGAGCACTCCACAGACACGTGTACCCTTAACGTAGTTCTCAGGGATATTCAGCATGACACAAACTGACAAGGCTGACCCTTTGAATTACAGGCACAACAGAAACAGGAAGTAAGAGTGAGAGAAAGTTGTGGTGAAAGAATACAGCAGGGTTCGCCACCATCCCCTGCCGGAGCCTCGTGGAGCTATAGGTGTTTTCGCTCAATAAACACTCACAACGCCCGGTCTGGGAATCGAAACTGCAAACCTATGACTCCGAGTCCGCTGCCCTAACCACTGGGCCATTGCGCCTCCACTCACACACAGATACACACCAGATAAACTCTATCTTTATTGCAATTTGTATTAGCCTTGAGAGAGGTTGTCTTCACAATTGTCTGTATATTATTATCATCATCATCATGACCAATTTTCTGTATTTGTATGGGTCAGACAAAACTTGTTGAGACATATTTTCTATGGTTAGATGTCTTCCTGTTGCCAGCCATCACGTGTTTCTGACGAACATAATTAGTGTCCACCTTTATTCTGAAGTATACGCATATAGAGTTTTAACACCAGGTTATTAGTATCACTATGACTAAAAGAAACCTTAAAATATACATATATGTATCCTCTTGTGGTACCTACTAAACAGTTGGGTGGACATTAAGAATGAAGAATCTTGACCATTTTAGCTGCTAACTGAACACAGATTGACAACAATATACATTACCAACTATGGCTACATAGACGTTTTTCTTTTTATTCTATTCTTATATATTTACCTAGTTCCAACTTAACAAACTACCAATTCTACAATGACAGATTCATTCCATTGCTGAGTTTGGTAAAAGGATGGACATCCAACAGTGCTGACTGTCCAAAAACTCTGAGATACAGAGAGCCAACTAACCATTAGTAATGGAGGTTAATGGCGGTTGTCACATGTCATGATACCTAAGTAGTGGTCTACTCACTAGGGAGGCTGTCATATGTCAGCACTCCCTCATTTAAATGTTCTTTGAGCCAGCTTTAAACAACTAGAGCAAAATTAAGCTTCTTTGTGTGTGCTTTTGTGTATGTGTGTATAAAATATACACGTGTGTGTATACACACACATACACTCTATATACCTGTATGTAACTATTAATATTTCTCTACTTCTAATATACATATCTATCTATCTATCTATCTATCTATCTATCTATCTATCTATTTATCTATCTATCTATCTATCTATCTATCTATTTATCTATCTATTTATCTATCTATTTATCTATCTAGGATCACAAACTTGTGACGTGTACGCTAGACTTAGATAAGACACATAGGCAGGGCTCCGGTT
>NC_069002.1:31858828-31861682 GCF_001194135.2 Octopus bimaculoides | reverse complement strand
TATATATATATATATATATACATATATATATATATATATATATGTATGTATGTATGTGTACAAACATGGTGGTGACACAGCATGACCACAATCCGATGAGCAAAACAAAAATTAAAATAAAACATGTATGTTTATGTATAAATATGGATGTTCATGTATCTCTCCTACATTACATACATTCATACATGCTCTCATTATCAATCTGTCTATCTATTCATTCGTCCACCCACATGTACATATGCACAGTTTAAATGAAGGCTATACTCCACATATTGAGAATTACCTTGTTTTTGTATTTTGTTTTTTTTTACAAACTGTAAGATTTGAAAGCATTTCTTTATGTATACAATGCATGATTGCTGTTATTTGTATATATATATATTTACCTCTTTTATTGATTTTGGTTTTTAAAGTATTTTATTATTTAAAACCTAATTTTTTTTACATTCATGTCTCAGAAATTGTCATGGCCTAGAAGACATTTATTTTTTCCTATTTTCCTACTTCTCAATGTACTTTTATTATTTCAACCATTTATTCTTCCTGTCAACCAATGTCATCTGTTATCTTTTATCTTTTTCTCCTTTTACTTGTTTCAGTCATTAGACTGTGGCCATACTGGGGCACCGCTTTGAAGGAATGTGTAGTCGAATGATTCGACCCTGCCCCATTCCCTAGTAATTATTTTGTTTTTTTTAAGCCTGGTATTTATTTTATTGGTCTCTTTTACCAAATTGCTAAGTTACTGGGATATATAAACACCACCAGTTGTCAAGCGGGTTGCAGGGCAACTAAGGGCCATAAAGATACATAAATACATACATCATCATCATCATCATCCTTTAATGTCCATTTTCCATGCTGGCCTGGTTTGATCAGAGGTGCACGAGGTTCCAGTCTGATTTGGCTTGGTTTCTATGACTCGGTGCTATCACGTAATTCTGAGACGGATGCTTTTTATGTGGCACCACGACAAGTGCTTTCTTCGTGGCACTAGCACCGTTCACAAGGCTTTGGTAGGCCCTCAGTTGTAGTGGAAGACACTTGCCCGAAGTGCCACGCAGTGGAACAGAATCCAGAACCATTTGGTTTGAAAGCAAGCTTTTTAATATACAGCTATGCCTGCACCTACATATATATGTGTGTATATATGTATATATATATACTCTTTTACTCTTTACTCTTTTACTTGTTTCAGTCATTTGACTGCGGCCATGCTGGAGCACTACCTTTAGTCAAGCAAATCGACCCAAGGACTTATTTTTTGGAAGCCTAGTACTTATTCTATTGATCTCTTTTGCCGAACCGCTAAGTTACGGGGACGCAAACACACCAGCATCGGTTGTCAAGCGATGTTGGGGGGACAAACACAGACACACAAACATATCCACACACACACATACATATATACGACGGGCTTTTTTCAGTTTCCGTCTACCAAATCCACTCACAAGGCTTTGGTCGGCCCGAGGCTATAGTAGAAGACACTTGCCCAAGGTGCCACACAGAGGGAATGAACCCGGAACCATGTGGTTGGTAAGCAAGCTATTTACCACACAGTGTTTTAATCATTTGACTGCAGCCATGCTGGAGTACCGCCTTTAGTCGAACAAATCAACCCCCAGGACTTTTTCTTTGTAAGCCTAGTACTTATTCTGTTGTCCTCTTTTGCTGAACTGCAAAGTTACAGGGATGTAAATATACCTACATCGGTTGTCAAGCGATGGTGGGAGGATAAATAGACACACTAACACACACACACACACACACACATATATATACAACGGGCTTCTTTCAGTTTATAAATTTATTTTCTTTATCATATTTCTTTGTTTATATTACTTCCATCAAGCCTGTAACAATTTAGCCTCTTGTCTCTAAACTCTAGAGCATCCATAATCACTATTATATACAATGGGGATGAAGGTACATTGTTGTGAGAAGGCATCGACATGGCTGTTTGGTTAAGAAGCTTACTTCCTTACTATGGTGTTTACGTGTTCAGTCCTAGCGCATAGCACCTTCAACTAGTGTTTTCTACTCTTTTATTATACAACTCTGGGCTGACCAAAGCCTAGTGAGTGAATTTGGAAGAGTGAAAATGAGAGTAATCCATTATATGTGTATGTGTGTGTGTGTGCGTGTGCGCGCGTGTGTGTGTGCGTGTGTGTGTGTGTGTGTGTGTGTGTTTAGAACAAGAACAAGAAGGAAAGTAGAGCAGATGAGGAGTAGAGAGAGAGAGAGTGAGGAGGGAGAAATGTAGCTAGATAGAGAAGGGGAGGGAGAAAGAGAAAAACGGAATATACTCCTACGTAAAGAGAGGGAGTGGAGTTAGTTTGAGCAGACGACACATCAATCACGTGACTAACATTTACGAGACCAGACGACACCGACGACACCGTATGTATGTGTATGGACGTAAGTATGTATGTGTTTGCTCATAACTTCCTGAAAAATGGATATTTCTTGACGAAATCTTCTACAAATACGCTTTAGATTAGTGGCTTTTATTTTATTTTTTTTTGTATTCTTTTACTCTTTTACTTGTTTTAGTCATTTGACTGCGGCCATACTGGAGCACCGCCCTTAGTCTTTGTAAGCCTAGTACTTATTCTCTAGGTCTATTTTGCCGAACCGTTAACTTACGGGGACGTAAACACACCAACATCAGTTATCGAGCGATGTTGGGTGGGGGGACAAACAGACACACACACACACACACACACACACACACACACATGATGGGCTTCTTTCAGTTTCTATCTACCAAAGCCACTCGCAAGGCTTTTTTAATCATTTCAATAATTGTTCTCATTATTAGAAGTATATCGTTTTGGCCAATTAAAATTTTTAT
>NC_069002.1:31857441-31858465 GCF_001194135.2 Octopus bimaculoides | reverse complement strand
ATATATATATATATATATATATATATATATATATATATAGCTGCAAAATTATCACAGAACTGTTACTCAAAGTTTCATGTTCCTCTTAGTCGGGTAGTTGTGATAAATACTGTCAGATGAATGGCAACATGAAACTCTGAGTAACAGTTCTGTGATAATTTTTCAACTTTGATAAAAAAGAAAGTATATTACTCTACCATTGGTATTCGAGTACTATTTTTCCACCTTGTTTTACCCTTATGTGCTCACCTGTGTGTGTGTGTATACACATATGTATGATCATCTTGTCTATGTTTCAGGTGTAATGTATTCAGAACCACATTATTGTGTCGCCTTTCCCTTTCTAAGATGTTTAGGTGTGTCTTTGGCCAAATATTTGACTGCTGTTTCTAAGAAGTTGAGCAACCACATAGAGCCTAATCTAATGTTAAAATGTCATAGTTTTGTTATTAGAGAGAGAGACGAACAGACTGAAAAAGGTAGACTATAGACAAAATGGTGTTTGGGAGAGATGGAAAGAAAGCGAGAAGGAGTAGAACAAGGGAGAAAGACTGATATAAGACATAAATAGGGACAGAAAAGGAAAATATTGGCTATAGTTGGCAGGGGAAATGTGCAAGAGAACTTCCTTGGGAATCTTCCATTGTAGAGACACAAATATTTTCCATGTCTCTTGTTTTCACAAATTATTTCTGCTACAATTAAGATAGTAACAGTTTTAAACCTAAGCTAATTTTTTTTTCAATCTGTTTTGCTATCTTTTTTTTTTCCCCTACCATTTTTTTCAACTGACTGTTCCCTATTCGTTTCAGTCATTAGGCCGCAGTCATGCTGGAGCACTGCCTTTAAAAGTTTAGTCAAGCAAATTTGCCCCCTGTACTTATTTTTAAAGCCTGGTACTTATTCTGTCGGTCTCTTTTGCTGAACTGCAAGCTCATTGGGACATAAACAAAGCAACACCAGTTAAGCGGTGGTAGGAGGACAATAACACACATACCCACATACATACATACATACATACACA
>NC_069002.1:31855048-31857209 GCF_001194135.2 Octopus bimaculoides | reverse complement strand
CCATCCATCCTTCCTTCCTTCCTTCCTCTTTCAGTTTACATCTACCAAATTCACTCCCCTGGCTGTGTTTGGCCTGGGGCTACAGCAGGAGACACTTACCCAAGATGCTGCGCAGTGGGACTGAACCCTAGACTATGTGATTGAGAAGCATGCTTCTTAACCACACAGCCACGCTTGCACCAATGTTTGTTTTTTTCCCCCTCTCTTTTTCTCTTATTTTCTAACATTCAATTTATAATGACCAAATATGGTAGTCTCTGTTAATAGATGAATTTATTTATTTATTGTTGTATATTCGTTTATTTTATGTTTTCTCCATGTTTTTTTCGCCATTCTTCATGACCTACCTACTCCACATCGACAGAGCATTACACACACACACACACACCATATATATTTCCCTATCTCTGTCTCTCTCTCTCATTCTCTCCTTAATTAGTACATGCTGTTTTAACTAGGTCGCGATATCTTTACATATGATAATACCACACACACTATTTAGACAATAACTAACCAACCACACTACACTGAGTTAGTATATGGAAACTTCATCTCTTTTACAAGAAAGATATCAGGAGGGGGGGGGACCTCTCTCTCTCTCTCTCTCTCTCATGAGAGCAAACTGGTAATCATTTTGGGGTAATCCCCTTTATATATATATATATATATATATGTACATGCACGTAAATACACGCACATCCAGAGTCATATCTCAATTTAGGTCGGTTCCAAGACGTACGACTCAACTTGTAAACGATATAACATGAAAAATCCATTTTTCAAAATTTATTAGCCTATATCTGTTTTGATAAATGGGCTGCACATATTTTCACATATTTTATTTGATTTTTACCATTTCAGTATTAGTTTCTTTAAAATTATGCTTTTAAATGTCTGCTGAGACCCGACAAAGAATCATAAAAGACATTACTCAAAACAACATAAGTTGAGATATGCTTGTTATCACATTCTTGCTTTCGACCTACGTCTGACTGCTGGATGTGTTTTTCTCAAGCAACAAACCGGACAAGTAAAATATAGTCAGTCTTCCTCCTATCCACCTGGTTGACTTATTATTCTTCATCCTAGTGTTTGTTCACTATTTAAACTATCAGAAGGACCGGAATAATATACCCAGGGCGCCTGCTGTAAGAAAAACAAATAGTAAAAAATGGGGGTACTAACATGATATATGTGATGACATTTTAATTAAGACATTTTTGATTACTTAAATTTGCATTTGTTGTGAGGAGGAAAAAGAATCCGTCATCTTTAATAATTCTGGTCAAAAAAGGCAAGGGAGACAACTCAGTTATTTAAATTGATTTAAATTCTTTTTAAGGTCTACAAATTATTTTTAATTAATTTAAATGCCAGTTTTGTTTTCATTGCCTTCTCATGACCTGAATTAATCAAATCAATAATCATGATGATTATATATATATTTTTTTAAAGAAATTGTTTGAATACAAAAAGGGACGTTTGCATGTAAAGTTCTCTGTTAGAAAAATTTAAGAATGGTGTGTCGGAAGACTGTGGATGAAGCGAAGCGATATAAAACATTCCAACACAAGGGATTCTGCCACCCGAAATGTTGCAACTCCCCACTCCTTAAGGCATACTAACCTTTATTTTTATATTACAAATTTCCTTGCTCTAAGACCACATGTCCCCCCCTCTTCTGAACTTGCCCTTCACTTTGGCCTTGCTTGAAGCTTGGCATGGTCTTTCTCACTAACCCTGCCGCCCCCTTTCCTGTTCCTAACTTTTCTCCCCTTTCATTGATTTTGTACCCTTCTTGTTTCTTATATCAATTTCCCCCATTTATTAACTGAAGTTCATGCAAATATTCTTTAAATATTTCCTTTTTCATGTAGGCACAGGCATAGCCATGTGGTTAAGAAGTTTGCCTTGCAACTACATTGTTTCGAGTTCAATCCCACTGTGCGGCAACTCACACAAGGATCTTTTACTATAGACCCAGGCCAACCATTGTCTTGTGAATGGATGTGGTAGATGGAAACTGTGTATGTGTATATATATGTATATACATATGTGTGTGTGCATATATACATCCCCGTAACTTAGCGGTTCGGCAAAAGAGACCAATAGAATAAGTACTAGGCTTACAAAGAATAAGTCCTGGGGGTCGATTTACTCT
>NC_069002.1:31854121-31855038 GCF_001194135.2 Octopus bimaculoides | reverse complement strand
AGAATAAGTCCTGGGGGTCGATTTACTCTACTAAAGGCGGTGCTCCAGCATGGCCGCAGTCAAATGACTGAAACAAGTAAAAGAGTTAATTGAGGCTAACATTATGTAGACAAAAGACAATATTTAATTAATTGAAATTATATCGTTTGTGATTAATTCTGCTTCAGTAGCAGCTAGTGCGGTCAATGAAGGACAAAACTTGAGGGAGTAATCTGTTGCTATTTCTAGCAGGTGAGGCAAACCATGCAGAGAGGCTTTGCTTATTCATTGGTTCTTGAGCCAGCAGGCATAATGAGTGTGTGTGTCCAGTCATAACTACTTTGTGAGCATTGCTGTAATGTAGGTCACACTCCAAGTCTTGTAGATGCAGGGGAGGAGGGATCAGGTTTGAAATATTTTCTGGGTCCTAATAAGAAGAGAAATCGTTGTGTTTTTGTTGTTAGTTTCGACACCATTATGTGTGTATGTGTGTGACTGCCATAGAAGAAGGTCATTATTAAACAGGCTGGGTAGATTTGTTGAAATTTGGTAGTTTTAGCTGAGAATGTATAGTCCTATATACATGTTTCCTTTGTAGAATGTAATATAGCAAAAAAAAAAGGTCGAAGGCTGCCCGACTTTTTTTTCTATCCCAAAGGGTTTTTTTTCAATCCAATATTTACATGCTATTATTCATCACTTTATTTATACTTCTCGAGCCAATTCCAAGAGAGAAATTTTTTCATGTTCTAATGAAAGTTTATAAATTCTTTCAACGTTAACATTACACACACATATATATTTGTGTAATATTGTAATGTATATTACCATATACATTTGTTTGTGTAATTTGTGAGTGTACGTGTGTGTGTGTTTGTGTATATATATGTATATATGTATATATATATATATATATATATATATATATATATATATAT
>NC_069002.1:31851707-31853804 GCF_001194135.2 Octopus bimaculoides | reverse complement strand
TATATATATATATATATATATATATATATATATATATTTATATATACACAAATAAATGTAGATATACATGCATGCATATACACACAAACATTTGTGTGAGGAGGAGCTGTGTGTATGTGTGTTAGATAATAATAGGAAGTAGGGACAGACTGAAAGACCTCTCCCCCACCCCCCAACACTATCTACTTTAGATTCTGTAGTTAGATCTGTTTAATATCTTTATGCCTGTCAGCAGTGCAGGTTGACATGAACGCATTTTCTAGATTAGATTGCTGTGTGTGTGTGTGTGCGTGCGTGCACATGTATGTGCGTGCGTATGTGTGTATGGGGCTCTTGAATCAGCTATGCTCGGCTATGCTATATACATATATGTATATATATATACACACACACATACATGCATATATAGACATGTATATAGACGTGTGTGTGTGTGTGTGTATATATATATATATATACACATAATCACATGTATTTACGCACAGTAATATGTATATATATATAATGTGTATATATACAAATACATCCATACACACATATATATAATATTGCATATACATATTCCTGTGTAGATGCTTTTCATCCTTTGTGTGTGTATGTATGGATGTATATATAATATATCTATATATATGTATATAGCATAAACGTACTGTTATTTAGCTGCATTTCATCATATACACACAAAGAAACACACCATCTAAACAAGAATATGTTTATGTTATAAGAACCCAAAATCGAAATAGAATTTGCATTTTTCTTAAAAGATTTATCTTTTTCTTTTTTTTTCTTTTCTGTTTTATAATAAGCAAGCATGACAATGTAACTAACATTCCTATATCATTAACTTTGTACTTATTCTGCACCAGCTAAGTTTGATCCGGGTTTTATAGAAAGCATATGTCCCGATTTTAAATTACCAAATGTTGTACAGTGCTTTTGGAATGCAAGAAGTCAATGGCGTCATTAACTGCTTAATGTTTGTTGGGTTTTTTTTTCTCTCTCACTTTTTATCATTTTTTTTTTTTTTGAAATTGTATTTTTTTCTTCTGTGATTTATGTTTATCATAATTCTATTTTATTTTATTGTATTATTATTAATATTATCACCTTTATTATAATCGTCATCGTTACGTTCTGAGTTCAAATTCTGTCGAGTCCTTTTATCCCTTTGATGTTGATAAAATAGGTACCAGTTGAACCCTGGAGTTGCCTTTCATCCTTTCTCATCATCATCATCATCATCATCATCATCATCATCATTGTTGTTTAACGTCTGCTTTCCATGCTGGCATGGGTTGCACAGTTTGACTGAGGTTTGGCAAGCCAGATGGCTGCACCATGCTCCAATCTGATCTGGCAGAGTTTCTACAGCTGAAAGCCCTTCCTAATGCCAACCACCCTGTGAGTGTAGTAGATGCTTTTTACATGCCACCAGCACGAGGGCCAGTCAGCCGGTACTGGCATCAGCCACATTCGAATGGTGCTTTTTACGTGCTACCGGCACAGGAACCAGTCAGGTGGCACGGTAATGACCACACTTGAATGGTGATTTTTACATGCCACTGGCATGGGAACCAGTCTGTTGGCACTGTGACAATCATGTTCAAATGGTGCTTTTTACGTGTCACTGACACAAGACCAGTCAGGCAGTCGATGAAATAAGCACCAGTTGAGTACCTGAGTCTATGTAATCAACTGGCCCTTTCCCCCAAAATTTCAGGCCTAGTGCCTATAGTAGAAAGGATTATTATTGTTATTAAGAAGGCAGTGAGCTGGCAGAATTGTTAGCATGTTGGACAAAATGCTTAGCGGTATTTCGTCTGTTGCTACATTATGGGTTCAAATTTCCGCGCAGGTCGGCTTTACTGTTCAACCTTTTTGGATCAGTAAAATAAGTACCAGTTGAACACTGGGGTCGATGTAATCAGCTCATCTCCTCTCCCAAAATTGCTGCCCTTGTGCAAAAATTTGAAACCCTGATTATTTTTTTTTATTATTATTATTATTATTATTATTATTATTATTATTATTATTATTATTATTTATGGCAATATTGGTTGATGAATAAATGTATCTTCAATCAGAAAGTAAACAACA
>NC_069002.1:31849907-31851310 GCF_001194135.2 Octopus bimaculoides | reverse complement strand
AAGTTGTGATGTCACCTACATCGAGTTGTGATTTCACCAACGTCATTGAGTTGTGATGTCACCAATGTCATTAAGTTGTTGTTTCACCAGCGTCATTGAGTTGTGATGTCACCAACGTCATTGAGTTGTGATATCACCAACATCATTGAGTTGTGATGTCACCAATGTCATTAAGTTGTGATGTCACCTACATCGAGTTGTGATTTCACCAACGTCATTGAGTTGTGATGTCACCAATGTCATTAAGTTGTCATTTCACCAGCATCATTGAGTTGTGATGTCGCCAACGCCATTGAGCTGTGACATCATTAGTGTCACCGACGTCATTAGTATTGTGACATCAACGTCATATTATTTCACTAAAACATTGCTGCTGCTGCTGTGATTTTGCTAATGTCGTTTCTGTTGTGTGTGTCCACTAATGACACTGCTCTTGTGATGTCACTAACACTAATGGTATGAAAAAACGAAGGTTTGTTATTTTGGAATAATTATTTTGAATTAGATTCGATTAGAAAATAGATATGTTAGTCATGCGATGTTAATGTCATTCTGATTTATTGTTTTAGAAGATGAATAGCAAGGGAAAATTAGATTGGGAATTGGTGCGGCTTGTTATTGTTGTTGTAGTAATGGTGGTGGTGGTGGCGGTAACTGTAGTTGTTGTAGTAGGAGTAGTAGTTACTGTGAGGACAACTTTAATTGTTGTTGGTGACAGGTAGTGGAAGTGGTTTTAGTGTTGTTTGTAGTAGTAGTGGTGATGATGGTGGTTGTTGTTGTTGTTATAGTGGAGACAATGTTAGTTGTTGTCAGTGACAGAAGTGATGGAAGTGGCTTTCGTGTTGTGTAGTAAGGGTGGTAGAAGTGGGTTATTGCTGTGGTTGTGTGGAAGTATGCTTGAATGGATTTATATCTATGTATTGGAGTACATGCCACCCTAGTTCTGGTGTCATAGAGTTCTCAGCTCCTCCTATTGTAAGGTTACTTACTGCTTTGAGATATCATAGATGTAAGTGATACAGAAGACAAGGTATTCAGTTCAGTACCTCACTTTTCCATACAGTGAGTGGGTGGTGGTTGGGAGATTTAACTCTTTAGCATTCACAGTCTTCTGTCAAATACATTGCTCATTTACTCTTTTACTTGTTTCAGTCATTTGACTGCGACCATGCTGGAGCACCGCCTTTAGTCGAGCAAGTCGACCCCGGGACTTATTCTTTGTAAGCCTAGTACTTATTCTATCGGTCTCTTTTTGCCGAACCGCTAATGGACGGGGACATAAACACACCAGCATCGGTTGTCAAGCAATGCTAGCAGGACAAGCACTGACACACAAACACACACACACACACACACACACACACACATATATATATATATATATATATATATATATATATATA
>NC_069002.1:31846786-31848750 GCF_001194135.2 Octopus bimaculoides | reverse complement strand
CTGAAAAATAATATAGGTGAACAACAATTTAATAAAAAGTTTGATAAGTATCAACAATAAACTAATAATTGGAGTCTGTGTGTGTGTGTGTGTGTGTGTGTGTGTGTTTGTCGGGTAGATGAAAAGAATCTAGAGAGGGGAATGGTAAAAATAGAATTTTCAAATTAACCATTTATTTTGGGGAATTTTTTTTTTTTTTTCTTCAATGGCAAAATTCCACTTTTAACCCTTTTGACACCAACCAGTTTATGAATTCTCTTAGTTCTGGAACAAAAACAAAAAACAAAAATGAAAAGTGGAAAAAAAAAAAAGCCCTTCGTACCAAAATTGAAATGTTCCAAACATAGTTTGTATGAGAATATGTTATGTTCTAAACCAGTTTAATAATGAAAATGTGTGTTATTTTAGTTTGTTCATTCGTTTTATGTCTGTTTTTCCATGCTAGCATGGGTTGGGTGAATACCTGCTGAGGCATTGTTTTAAGCCGGTATGCCTTTCCTGTCATTAACCCTCGCTTGTTTTTCAAGTTAAAGACTTTTTCTAATCTTCTTGTTTTTGGAAGTGTACCTAAAGGCTGATTTGTTGATAGGTTATGTCAGCTTAACATTTTTGTTTTGTTCAGTTTCTCTTGTGTAAAGATGCAGAATGGAGGTGTCAGCATGTCTGTGTGGTTTAATAGCTCACTTTACAACTATATGGTATTGGGTTCAGTCCCACCGCATGATATATATCTGTGTGTATGTGTGTTTGCGCTTGTCCTCCTCAATCATTGCTTGGCAACCAAAATTGCTGGCATTGTGCCAAAATTTTGCAATCATTGGTTTTAATCGTAAGAAGTCACAGAGTTCCACTCAGTGGCCACGAATGAATCGCTCGGCCCTTGGAGCCGCTTTGTAACTCCTGCTGATTAAAAATAACACTCACGCACACAGTCTTCATGTAAACAAAATATTTTCCATTGGTTCTGTATAAACACAGCTGTCTTTCATGTCTGATAAAATTCGAGATATTTTTGAAACATAAAATGAATGTTCAATATTGTAAACAAATTTTGGCTTGAGTGCATTTGTAGATTATCATCATCATCATCATTATTATTATTATTATTATTATTATTATTATTATTATTATTATTATTATTATTATTATTATTATTATTATTATTATTATTATTATTATTATTATTATTATTATTACTACTACTACTACTACTACTACTACTACTACTACTAGGAGCAGCTTCACCATATAAGCACAGTGAATGGTAGAATTGTTAGTGTTGGATAAAATAAATACCTTATGGTATTTTTGTCCCTTTCTGCTCTGGCTACTACTACTCCCACCCAAGCCCACTAAGTCTTTCATCCTTCCCCTCCAAGTTCAAATTGCAGTCAATAACATAAACTACTAAGGCTTATTTTAATCAGCTATTCCCCCCTAGAAGGCAGTGCCCTACCTAGCACGTCCATAATCCAATGCTTAATACCAATAAAAAGAGTAGTAGTAGTAGTAGTAGTGGTGGGGCAGTGGATTAGGAGAATCAGTACTGTGGTGAACAAAATGCCTTGTTGTATTTGTTCTCGTTCTTTGTTATGAGTTCAGATTCTTGCCGTTCACTCTTCCAGGGCCAGGTGTGGGGTGGGGGAGAGGGACAGTAGCACCTACTAATCCGACTCCTCGAGATTGTCGGCCTTGTGTCCAAATTAGAAACCGATGCCATTATTGCTGTTTTTTCCCCTTCTTCTTCTTCTCCCATATAGTATTAAAATAAACCGTCCATATGTACTGCAAGCAGAAGTAGTTTTAAATTGAATTTCTTAGAAGTGAAGAGTATATAGGAATATATGTGTAGGTATATATGCATGTGAATGTATGTATGTGTGTGTGTGTGTGTGTGTGTGTGTGTGTATATATATATATATATATATATATATATATATATATATATATATATATATATATAT
>NC_069002.1:31845253-31845841 GCF_001194135.2 Octopus bimaculoides | reverse complement strand
GCATTACTACAGAATAATGCCACACAACAGACTTCCCAAATAAACACAGTTGTGTGGCATTATTCTGTAGTAATGCCCTTATATAAATATAAACGAATAATTATATTCTCGGGAATAGAAATTTCCCTTATGAATTTTTTTTACACACTGACTACCTGATAAAATTCTTGTAAAAGATTTTAATCCTTTTTTGAATTTATTAATCAAATATATATATATATAAATATATGTATGTGTGTATAGACACTTAAGCATACATGCAAGTGTGTGTGTGCATCTTTCCCCTCTCTCGAATATATATATATATATATGTGCGTGTTTATCTTTCGTGTGCTCTCACGCATACAACGAGGAGGGAGTTGGGATGGCCCAAAGGATAAGGTAGTGAATTATCTTCTCCCCATATATTTAACTTTCAGTCTGTCGCACTTACCTCTGGACAACTTTACTTTTGATTACAGATCGGTGTGTGTGTGTGTGCATGTGTGTGGCTGTATTGTGTGTGTAACAGTCTGCATTCGTTCACCATCCAATGTTCACTTTCCTGGAACACTAGGAATTCCCATCATATATATATATATATATATA
>NC_069002.1:31843513-31845096 GCF_001194135.2 Octopus bimaculoides | reverse complement strand
TATATACATATACAATAATCCTTGAGATCTCAGATATTTTTTCTGAATCTCCCTGATTCTTTTAATGTGCTTGTTACCTATTAATTAATTGATATTAATTAATATCCAATTTTTTACCCTAATGTTTAATTTATATATATATGTGTGTGTGTGTGTGTGTGTGTGTACACACACTCATACACATTGTGGCCTTAAATGATATTGTGGCTTATAAACTCTGTATTTAATTTATTCAACTCTTCTCTTAAACAGGATATTATCATTTTATTTAGGTAAGGACTTAACTTGGCACCCAGTCTCATGCCACAACTATCATCTTGGTTCTCAAATGTTGTTTAACCCTAGGTCAGATCTGACCCTTTAAATCTTTAAATTTATTATCAAAAAATGTTCCAGCTTCACAATCCCATCTTTTATTCAGTGTATATGAGAATATATTACAGAATTTTTTTTTTCTGTTCTAAAACTGGAGCTTATGATACAAGGGAGATTTGAGTGCTATTTCTTGCAGATTGAATGCTTATTTAGAGCCCCTTCTTAGTATGTGGTTATTGTTGTTGTTGTTTGACCAGCATCAACCCAGCATACCTACAATCAAAGGAACTCCAACAATGACCACTCCTTCCTATTTTTGAACATTACATATCTGAGACTACATCCTCTAACATGTTCCTCCTTTGCCAGGATGTAATTTGAAGGCCATGTTAGTTCTTGGTGGTGCTATGGTGAAAGTAGCTGTCAAACAACAAAGAGACAGGCTGGGTGGATGGGTGGGTGGGAGCACTTTACAGCTATGTGGTCATCTGCAATATTGCCAGAAAACATTGAAGTGTCAGACTAAATTACCTCCTGGTAAATTTAGTTTCACTTCCTCTCTCTCCATCCTCCACCTCTTATCTTCCTCTCATCCTTCTCTCCTTCCCCATCTCTCTTTCCTGACTTCAGTATTCCACTGGGTCAACTTCGCATCCAAGAGCTGACAAAGTAAGTAATACCAGATGTGTACTGGTGATGTTGATTTGATTGACTCTGTATCCCTCCACCACCACCACCAAAATTTGTGGTCTTTTGCCAATGCTAAAGAAATCCATATCTTGACAATAGAGAAAACAGCAGCAGTGATGATATTTTGTAGGTTTAGAATCCTATAGTTTGGGGTAATGCCATGTTGTAAGCCAATCCAAGTGTTAGCACCATAACAATATATATTTTATCCAATGATCGGTAAGTGCTATATCACTTTGTACATGGTAACATACACATATATATGTGTGTACGTGTCTATCTCTCTATCTATGGATGAACGAACTAATGACAAGATGATTATAAATATGTATTGAGATAATTATTACCATAATAATAATAATAATTATAATAATGGTTATCATCATCATCATCATCATCGTTTAACGTCCGCTTTCCATGCTAGCATGGGTTGGACGATTTGACTGAGGACTGGTGAAACCGGATGGCAACACCAGGCTCCAGTCTGATTTGGCAGAGTTTCTACAGCTGGATGCCCTTCCTAACGCCAACCACTCAGAGAGTGTAGTGGGTGCTTTTACGTGTCACCCGCACGAAAA
>NC_069002.1:31842331-31843151 GCF_001194135.2 Octopus bimaculoides | reverse complement strand
ATGTGCCAACCGCACAAGAACCAGTCCAGGGGCACTGGCAACGATCTTACTTGGCTTGCCGGGTCTTCTCACGCACAGCCCATTTCCAAAGGTCTCGGTCCGTAGTCATCGCCTCGGTGAGGCCCAATGTACGAAGGTCTTGCCTCACCACCTCAGCCCAGGTCTTCCTGGGCCTACCTCTTCCACGGGTTCCCTCAACTGTTAGGGTGTGGCACTTTTTCACGCAGCTATCCTCCTCCATTCTCACCACATGTCCATACCAGCGCAATCGTCTCTCTTGCACGCCACAACTGATGCTTCTAATGTTCAGCTTTTCTCTCAAGATACTTACACTCTGACGGGTATTCACATTGACATTACACATCCAACGGAGCATACTGTATATATACTATATATATATACTATATATATATGTTGCTTTTCTTCAAATATATATATATATATAATTATACTAATAATAACACAAATAAAATGAGAGTATATGCATATATACATACATGTATGTACATACCTACATCTACATGTGTATATAGATGCATATCTGGGTACAGGACGTCACAAGAAAACGTGGGCAAAATGAGAACATAAACAGAGCACAGAAAACACACAGGCCACAGAGAACATTTCCTTCATCAGCTGCCCTCATTCTAAAATTAAGCGTTTCGAACACATACACACATATGTATGGATCAAACAGTTTGATTCAAATTCTTTGCTAATCTCTCTCTCTCTCTCTCTCTATATATATATATATATATATATAAGGTTATGAAGGGCATTGGATTCAACCAAACCCAAAGATACAGGTAATACTGAGTAA
>NC_069002.1:31841820-31842321 GCF_001194135.2 Octopus bimaculoides | reverse complement strand
CACACACACACACATACACACACACACACACACACACATAATGGTTAGAGTGTTCCACTCATGATCACATGGTAATGGTTTTGATTTCCAAACTGGCGGTACATTGTGTTCTTGAGCAAAGCACTTCATTTCACATTGCTCCAGTCCACTCGGCTGTAAATGGGTCATCCGGCAATGAATTGGCATTCCGTTCTGGGGCAATGTTAGCCTGCCCGACTAGCTGGCAGGGTGTCATCATTTGAAAGCTACAATAATGCAAGGAAGCACATTGTGACTAGCAGTGGATAACAACATCCAATAATCTGATCAATACAATGATTATCTATGTCTATCTATCTATCTATCACTCTATCCTTATTTGTATGTGTGTGTATGTGTGTGTGTGTATATATTCATATATTTAGATATATATATTTATATATATATTTATATATATATATATTTCATATTTAGATATATATCTATATATATATATATATATATTTAGATATATATTTACAT
>NC_069002.1:31838605-31841033 GCF_001194135.2 Octopus bimaculoides | reverse complement strand
TATATATATATATATATATATATATATATATATATATATATATTTATGTATATGTATATATATAGTTTACCGTTCCGTTAAGGTAAGATCAACAAAAAGGTATTCTATCAAGTGAGAGATAAATGATGTGTTATATATTTATACATGTATATACTATGTGTGTGTGTGTGAGTGAGGATAGGCTGTGCAATGCCTCTAACCTTTGTGGGTCTTCTCCCATTCTGATGAAATTCTTGTAGCTGATGAACAGCTTTAAGCATTTGTAGGAATTAATCTTAAAATAGTGAATGCTATCTTTGTTTATTTATATATTTGATGATTTTTTATTATAATGCAGTGTTTTAGAAATACACACATGCACACACATGCATGCATGCACCAGTAATATCATGTATTACACAAATATCATCCCTTCCTAACTCTATAAGCTGTTGGCATTGCTGAGCAAGGGTCATAACTCTGCTTACTCCAGTTTGCCTGGCTGACAAAGAAACAAGGCTCTACATCTCTCCTGCCTCCTCCTCCTCCTCTTCCACAGTTGAGTGATCAGCGGTAGGGAGAGACAACCATCCAGCTGTAACAGCCATTCGTTCAATCGTGATGTAATGGTTGGAACAATCACAAACACAAACACACACACACACACACACACACACACACACACATGCACAGGTAAATACATACGCAGTTTTGTTGTTAAATCTATATGTGTACACATAGACATATATACACACACATATACAGTTGTACATGTATCTAGATACATGCACGTGCACACACACAGTCACACATATATATAGACATATATACACACACATATACAGTCGTACATGTATGTAGATACATGATACATACACGCGCACACACACAGTCACACACGTACATGTATGTATACATACATGCACATACAGTTGTGTAGTTGAATCTAAATGTGTACACTTACACACACACGCACGCATACATGTATATATACACCTAAACAAATACATACATATACACACACATACATATGCAAGCACAGTTATGAAGTTAAATCTAAATGTGTACACATAAACATACGCATATACACACACATAAGTACAAAAATATATACACACATGTACATACATACAAACATAATCCTCCACAGTTGTGAAGTTAAATCTAAATGTGTACACACACAGACACACACACACACACACACACACAGATGTGTAGTTAAATCTAAATGTGTACACATAAACATGCATATACACACACATAAGTACAAAAATATATACACATATGTACATACATAATTATCCACAGCTGTGAAGTTAAATCTAAATGTGTACACACACACACGCACAGATGTGTAGTTAAATCTAAATGTGTACACATAAACACACGCATAGACACACACATAAGTACAAAAATATATACACACGTGCATACATACATACATAATCATGCACAGCTGTGAAGTCAAATCTAAATGTGTACACACACACACACACACACACAGATGTGTAGTTAAATCTAAATGTGTACTCAGGCAAACTGGACACACCGTATCTATTGTCTCAGATAAATGGTTTCTATTATTCTCTCATTCTCTCATTCTAACGTTTTACATTCCCATCTGACACGGACTCAACGTGTTTCAAGTTGGAGCATTTTTTAAAACTGACATTTTCAGATTTTGGAGGAAAGTTCAAATATTCTTTTGTTCTTTATTGTACTTTTTTTCTTTTGTTAATTTTTGTATTTCCTCGTTCTGGCCTAGATAATGTGAGACAAAACAGGTTTTTATTTGATCATTTTTGCGAAACCTTTTCCTTTTTATCTTTTTGTTCATTTGTTTCAGTGATCAGATTGTGGCCATGCAGGGCCACTGCCTTGAAGAATTTTTAGTCAAATGCATTGATTTTCTCAACTAAAGGCGGTGCTCCAGCATGGCCGCAGTCAAATGACTGAAACAAGTAAAAGAGTATCCTAGCAATTATATTTTTAAAGCCTGGTACTTATTCTAGCAGTCTCATTTGCTGAACTGTTAGTCATGTGAACATAAACACACCAGCACCAGTTGTCAAGTAGTGTGGAGGGGGGAACACAGACACACACACACACACATGTATCTGATCTATTGGTGTGGCTGTGTGGTAAGAAGCTTGCTTACCAACCACATGGTTTTTGAGTTCAGTCCCCCTGTGTGGCACCTTGGGCAAGTGTCTTCTACTATAGCCTTGGGCCGACCAAAACCTTGTGAGTGGATTTGGTAGACAGAAACTGAAAGAAGTCCGTCGTATATATATATATATATATTTATGTGTCTGTGTTTGTCCCCCCACCATCACTTGACAACCAATGTTGGTGTGTTTACGTTCCCGTCACTTAGCGGTTCGGCAAAAGAGACCGATAGAATAAGTACTAGGCTTACAAAGAATAAGTCCTGGGGTCGATTTGTTCG
>NC_069002.1:31823271-31838481 GCF_001194135.2 Octopus bimaculoides | reverse complement strand
AAAGACAGGTGTGTAAACAACTAACAGGTGTATTAGTTTAATACTTGGGAAGGTGAGAAAGTCTTTTACATTTCAAGCCTACGCTCTTCAGCAGAAAGGAAAATGAGAAAATAAACTGAGAGAGAATAAAAAAAAGAAAGCTTTAGTAGCTAGTGGTGAATCATGGCGATAGCCAACGGGCTTCTTTCAGTTTCCACTCACAAGGCTTTGGTCGGCCTGAAGTTATAGTAGAAGACACTTGCCTAAGGTGCCACGCAGTGGGACTGAACCCGGAACCATGTGGTTGGTAAGCAAGCTACTTACCACACAGCCACTCCTGCGCCTATATATATACATATATATAAACACAAGGCAATGTTCCAGTATGGCCACACACAATCTGATACCTGAAACCGGTAAAAGAAAATAAATAAAAGAACATATATATGAATGTACAGCAATGGTGGATGACTCATTAAGCAAATATATATATGCAACATCGTACGTAAATTGTCACAGAAAAATAGAATTGTTTGGAGATTAAATAATTCAGTGATGCTATCTTGATAGAAGATAATCGGTAGGTTAGTATTGAACTAACTTATCCTATACAGAAAACAAAATCCACCACCAGGTGGATGGACATTTTTATTGACCTACAAGAGATTGCCACTCTGGCCAGTGCTGTTGTGATAACCAATGGCTAAAGCTTGATTGCTTGCAAATAGCCAATGAGAACGACTTCAGCTCGAGTTGTTCTTCTTCGTGATCAGACTGAGTGCAACCTGAAGCAGATGTTGTGTTTAAAAACACCAGTAGCCATCTCAGATAACAATAATGTCCAAGCTGCCTCTTCCCTTCCACCATCTCTTTTCAACATATTTCTGAAGAAATTTGCTTTCTGTTAATAACACCTTACTGTTTTACTCTCTCTTTCTCTCTCTCTCTCTCTCTCTCCTCCTACTTCCCTTCCTACTCCTACTCTTCTCTCTACAACAAACCTCACCTCTCTTTTCATTTTAATTCTGATAAGAATTTATCAATGGAGGAAATAAAATAGAAAAGCTGCTTAGTTAGGTGTTAGGTTGGCGGTATTAATAGTCATGTAAAAAAAGAAAGAAAGAAAGAAAGAAAGAAAAAAAACACAAAAACAATATTTAGCAACAAATAACCCCCCCTTACTTCCCCTTCATACCTACCCCTGACTGTAAGTAGCTTGTGTTTCGTTATTTTGTTTTATCTCAATATGTCCTTTACAGTATTGGTGTGTTGTAGAGAAATAAATAAATAAATAAATAAATAAAAATAAGATGAAAAATCAGAAATGTATTATAAATGTATAAAAAGACTAGTGATGGAGAAAATAAACCTCACCATATTGTCATTATTTTACTGAGTCGCACCTTTTAAAAAATATTTCCTTATTGTTCTAATAAGCATTGTAACTGATATTTCAATTATTCCAACCAACCAACCAACCACCCACCCATTGTCACTCCACCTTCCTTGTCACTACTTGTGTTGACCTAGTTGTGCAACCCAGTCCTAAGTTGTTGTCACTGAAAAAACACACAGGCATACCTCAGCTTGCATTAGTAACTAGTCCCAAGACACGTAACTTGACTCGAAAAACAACGTAACATGAAAAATCATTTCAAAAAAATTTGTTAGCTTCTATCTGTCTTAATAAATGGGTTTTTACATATTTTCACGTGTATTTTTTTCATCTTCTCCACTTCAATACTGGTTTTTAGGTGGAGTTTTTAAAAATTTATTTAAAAAAAAAAATATTTAGGCTTTTTAAATGTGTTCGCTGAGACCAATGTAGAGTCTGATAAAGCAACTGAAGTTGAGGTTTATTTCTTTAGCCATTTAGTATTTAAACTGGCCATATCTGGCCCAAATATTCTACCTATTTCTTGTTTCAACTGGCCAGATGTGACCTCTCACACCTGCCCTCCAATACCATTCTTAAATTTATCAGTTCCCTCATCAAAATCTCAAAGCTACAAGATAATGCATGTTTGATTAAAGATGTGAATAAATAAGCATTACTTTTGACAATAATGTGAATGCTAAAGGGTTAAATAAATAAATAAAAAAAAAACCATAGGCACAGGAGTGGCTGTGTGGTAAGTAACTTGCTTACCAACCTCATGGTTCCGGGTTCATTCCCACTGCGTGGCACCTTAGGCAAGTGTCTTCTACTATAGCCTCAGGCCGACCAAAGCCTTGTGAGTGGATTTGGTAGACGGAAACTGAAAGAAACCCATCGTATATATGTGTGTATATATATATATATATATATATATATATATATATATATATATATATATATATATATATATGTGTGTGTGTATATGTTTGTGTCTGTGTTTGTCCCCACAACATCACTTGACAACCGATGCTGGTGTGTTTACGTCCCCATAACTTAGCGGTTCGGCAAAAGAGATCAATGGAATAAGTACTAGGCTTCCAAAGAATAAGTCCTGGGGTCGATTTGCTCGACTAAAGGCGGTGCCCCAGCATGGCCGCAGTCAAATGACTGAAACAAGTAAAAGAGTAAAAAGAGTAAGAGAGAGTTATAAAGTTGAAAAAAAGATGTGACTCAAAGCGATGTAAGTTGAGTTGTGCCTATAAATCATTTTCAAAAATGGAAAGTGAGATAATATCAGAATTAAGAGAGCAAGCGGTCTTTTCTGTGCTTCAGTCATTGGTAACATAAAGTACCAGTAATATTCTAGGCTGAACTCGACTGTCTCTACCCACATCCACCCTCTCTTTTTTTTTCCAAACTTTGTGGCTTTGTGCTAATCTTAGAAATCATTCTGTTGTTAGACCCCCCCCCCCCCCTCCACCAGTTTCAGATCAACCCTGATTAAGAAGATAGACCTGCCATCAAAAATGTCTGCTTGTCACTATCAAACCTATTTCCCTTCCCATTTCCTTCCCACCAACATAGTATATCCCTTTAGTGTTCAGATTACTCTGTTAAATATAATACTTTTTTCACTCAAATTGTTTTGAATTAATCATACATTATCTTACAGCTTTGAAGTTTCGATGGTGTGATAGTTTATTCTTAGAATATCAATGTAGGTTAGGTGTGAGAGGCTAGATAGGGCCAGTTTGAATGTAAACCATGTAGAATATATTGGGCCGGATATGGCCGGCTTAAACACCAAAGGGATATACTATGAATATATTATCCAGCATGACTTTTTTTTTTTGTCTGTAACTAGTCTGATGTAGTATGAAGGAGATTTGACATCTGTTTCTAGCATGCTCATTGATCACACAGAGGATCCATCTTTATTTTGTTGAATTATGGTAGATGGTAGAATTGGTAGGGTGCTGAACAAAAATACCTTGTAGTAGTCAGCTATGTCCTTTTAAACCTTGAGTTCAGTTCTCACCTAGATCAACTTCACTTTCTGTCCTACCAGTGTTGATAAAACAAGCGAAGTATTGGGCAGACATAATCAACTCCCACCACCACTACCACCACCATATCTTCTAAAATGTATGGCTTGACACCTATATTCAAAATAATAATTACTATTTGAGTGTTGTTACTGTTCTGATAATTATTGAAGTTTCTGTCCTCTCTAATGCTTCGTCATTCAATTCTGGCCGTGCTGGGGCATCACAGTTATATTTACCATCATTTTCACAGTTTATAAAATATATATCATCTTCATTATCATTGTTTCAATGTCTGCTTTTCCATGCTTGCACGGATCAGACAGAACTCTTTGAGGCAGATTTTCTACAGTTAGATACCTTCCTGTTGCCAACCTTGACCTATTTCCAAGCAAGGTAATATTTCCCCATAAGAGAAGGCTTTTTTTTTTTATGGCATCAACTGCAGTATTTGATAGGCTGAAAGGCAAAGTTGACCTTGGCAGGGTTTGAACTTGGAATGTAAAGAGTCAGAAGAAAAACCATCATGAAGTTCTAATAATTCTACCAATTCCCCAAAATACAAAGAAAAAAAAATGGAGGCTTAGATCAAATAAAAAAGGAAAAAAAAACAAAAATACAATATTAGCAAGAGAAGGTCCCTTAGTCAAGGGAAAACACTTAGAGTAAAATGACAGTGACCCCCACATAAAACCCCCGTTCTCTGAAAACTTCAAAAGCATAGATGATCTGTAGCAACTAGATCTCATTTTATTTACTTTTATAGTTATTTTGTAATAAACTTTTAGTCTCTTTTGTGTCTTTATTTATATATATATATATATATATATATGTATGTATATATGTAATACTTATCTGTTTGTTTTTATACATATATATTATTTAATGCTTGTGTGTTTTTACGTATCTATATTCTTCCAGTCAATTCTGAAAACATCTGTTCGTAATTGATTTCATATTTTAATGATAAGTTTAAGGAGGAAATATAAAATATTTAACAGATCTGATATTCAAATGATCGGTCTCAGTTGGTGTAAGTCTCTGTGGCCACATAAATTTGGTATATTCTGCTATCAAATTTATCTTGGTCACATCTAGAAGCCAAACTGATTCTGAAATTACTCTGCTTGTTTTTTTTTTTGTTTTTTCGCTTCCCCCCCCCCCTTTCTTTTTCTTAGAAGTGCTTTACTAATTAGGCCAATGAAAGATTCTCGTCTAAGGTCTTTCAACTTGCTGGAACCAGCAGCAAAATTACCCTCAATTTCCACCTTGCTATTTCTAAAATGTGGAATATACACGATCTTACGTAGACCTCGTTAGAATTTACTTGGGAAATGATGCAATGATCATGGTTGGAATGTTTTTGTTGTTGTTTAACATCATATCAGTCGTGATCAAGTTGGCCTAACCTCAATTACAAGAAAATATTAGATATATTCTTCAATGGACACTTCTTGTAAACCATCAACAAACTTCAGTGCGCCATCTGTTTAACCCTTACGCTAACCCCAAACCAGTGGTTCTCAACCATTTTATTGCCTAATGACCCCTTTGGTTCTTATTTTACTCTACTGGATCCCCATGTTGAAAAAAAAAAAATCTGATTTTCATAATTGAATATTATTAGGAATTGTATAAAAAATAATTAAAATATTTTGTGTATTACAGATGTATAGCTAATTTGTTTATTGCTCATAAACCTTAATAGCAAAATTTTATATCGACCCCTGTTGAGACCCATGGTGTTAAATTAACTTAGTTAATTATCATTAAAAAAATTTTTTTATTGTGAAATTCAAAGTAGGTAAAAATATAAATAATAACATGTAGAATATTGAGTTTTGAAACTCTTAGATAAAAAAAGAAGTTTACTATGTCAGCTCCTTCAGTGGGCCCCCTGTAATGAGTTAACATATTATTGAGGTTTTTCCGTGTATATGTGTGTTGTGTACATATTCATTTTCATTTGGAGCTCTGACTTCACTTAATTGCTGTCCATGTTTTAATACAGCTAAAATTCAAAAAGAATTTCATTGTATTTGAATTTCAGTTGCTGCAAAGAACGGAAATACAGCAGAAACAACATACATACACACACACACACACACACAGACACACACACACACACAACTAGTCATTAAAAATATGATAAACTCTTTCTTTGTCATCTTATTTGGAATATATATATATATATATATATATATATATATATATATATTCATATCATATATTTATTTATTTATTGCCCACCAGGGGCTAAACACAGAAGTGACAAACAAGGACAGACAAAGGGATTAAGTTGATTACATCGACTCCAGTGTGAAACTGGTACTTATTTAATTGACCCCGAAAGGATGAAAGGCAAAGCCGACCTTGGCAGAATTTGAACTCAGAACGTAACGGCAGACAAAATACCGCTTAGCATTTCGCCCAGTGTGCTAACGATTCTGCCAGCTCTCTGCCTTTATATATTCATATATTAGAAGCTTTTTGTTACTTTGTTGTGACTTAATATCCTTTGCTGTGTGCAATCCTTCTAATAATGAACTTTTTCTCATCTAAAGAATCATATATTGGGAGAGAGTGTGTATCCTTGTGAGCAAGTGTATAAATTCTATTGTGTCTATCAAATGTTTTTTTCTCCTGTTTCTACATACAAACATGTGTAGATATATATTATAAGATATATATTACAGATGTAATCATGATGTTTTCAGTGATCTGATAAATTAGCTTTCTCTATTTGTATCAATTTGTGAATATACGATTGTATTGTATTCTGCTGAGTAAATATATTGGTGTAAACATTGACATATAATTTTGCACACCAAAGTTAATTACTACATGATGAAGGTTAGAAAATGGCTGTAATCTTATGAAAGTGATATGGAAGAATAAATCTATACTCACCTCTTGCACCTCCTGATTTTGTGCTATATATATATACTCTTTTACTTGTTTCAGTCATTTGACTGCGGCCATGCTGGAGCACCGCCTTTAGTCGAGAAATTCGACCCCAGGACTTATTCTTTGTAAGCCTAGTACTTATTCTATCGGTCTCTTTTTGCTGAACCGCTAAGTTACAGGGACATAAACACAGACACAGACACACAAACACACATACATATATATATATACATATATATGATGGGCTTCTTTCACTTTCCGTCTACCAAATCCACTCACAAGGCTTTGGTCGGCCCGAGGCTATAGTAGAAGACACTTGTCCAAGGTGCCACGCAGTGGGACTGAACCTGGAACCATGTGGTTGGTAAGCAAGCTACTTACCACACAGCCACTCCTATGCCTATATATATATATTCTGTGTGGGTATGAATATACAGAATTTAACCTAAAGCTACTGTATTACAAAACAATCACCTGAACTATACAATCATACCTGCTTCTATGTCTATATGCTACAGAATTGGCAGCCATCACTTCGTGTTCATGTGGAACCTATGTGTAATAATGTAGTTTTCAATGTTTGATAAATTTCAAAATGTCTTCTAATGAAATCACTAAATGAACTTAGGTACCTACATTTGCAACAATTCTTTTTGACAGCTTTATATTCAACTGTTGTTGTTGTTGTTGTTAAATGTATTTTAAATTCATTCTCACTTCCCTATACTTTAAAGCATCATATCTAATTAAGAAATTATTTATTCATATTTAATTAAGAAACTGTTATTATCATCATCGTCAGCATAATTATCACCTGCCGTAAAACATTCTTATTTGTTCACTACATCAAACAAATATATATAAGTATATATATACATGTATAAATGCACATACATAAATACATATATAGATAATGTATATATATATTTATATACACATATATACATAATATATATACACACACACACATACACAAAATACATTCTAGTGCTTCATTAGTCATCCTCACTAAATTTTGAAAAACATTTATACAATTAGTAATGAAATAATTAACTAATTAAGCTTTAATGGAGTTTGATAGTAAATATTGTTATCTTGTCACTTCCTACCTGTTTGATGTAATTAAAGAGTCAGATAATAACTAATTGGTTAAGGTAGAGACCTAATTGATTCACAATTCTATTTATTGTCGATTCTCTCCAAGACTTTAGTGTGATTTCACAAAATCATTATCATTTTCCTTTTTTTTGTGTTTTTTTCATTTCTTTTAAATTTTTTAAATTTTTAATTCTTATTCGTCACTTTGAAAAGTAAAATAATAAAAAAAATTGCTTTAGAATTGTTGTGTCTCATCACTGTCACCAGTATCATCATTGTTATCATCATCACCATCATGGATTCTAAGAATATTTGAAGTAGCAATATGTCTCAATAAATAAAATATATGAAGACTAATTACATTTGAATTGTAAGAACAATTGTCACCTGCAATGTTCAGATCTATTGACCAATCAGAAAAATTGTTACCTACAATGCTTGAGTTTATTGGCCAATCAGAACCATTGTCACCTGCAGCATTTAAATCTGTTGAGCAATCAGAAAAATTGTTATCTTCATGCACCAGAAATTTGTTGACCAATAAGAACCATTATCACCTTAATATTTAAATTTGTCAGTCAGTCAGAACGTTGGCTAACAAATTTAAATATTACAGGTGACAATCAGAGTTGCCACCTGTAATATTTAAATTTGTTGACCAATCAAAAAAATTGTCACCTGCAATATTTAGGTCTGTTGACCAATCAAAAAATCGGCACTTGCAATATCAGAATCTGTTGCCCCATCACAAGAATTGTTACATCCCTGCAATAGAAATCTATTGGCCAATCAGAACTGTTGTCACCTGTAATATTTGAATATATTGCATTGACCAATCGGAATAATTATCACTTGCTACGTCAGAAGCTTATCAGCCAATCAGGACATTGCTACCTCAATATTTAGGTTTGTTAGCCTTAATATAGTATACCTCTGACCAAAGGCATTCTACCCATGACCATCAAGAATATACCTTAAACTATCCAACATGTTCTTCCTTTTTAAGACGATAGGGTTTGATATGAGGTTGATTTTTTAGCTGGTATTTCTAGCACAGATCATGTGAACACAGATTACTGTGAGAAATAAGATGATACACAATTTGCTAGTTCAGAAGAGTGGAAATAGCTGTCAGAATAAATACCATGCAAGTGTTTGTTTTAGAGTTCAAGATCCCAGCCAGGTTAGACTTAGCCTTCCACTTCTTTAGCTGTCAATTAAAAAAAAAAAAAGTAAATGTATATAGTAAAATATATGAGTGGTAGTGGTAGTAGTAGTAGTAGTAGTATAGGTGGTGGTAGCGGTAGCTGAGGAGCTGATTCAATCTATACGTATATATATGTGTATATATCCTCCTCTGCTAAGGGCTGGCCTCATGCCTAGTTAATAGAAATCAATATCCCATAATGTATGCTAATTATATTAACAATTAATCTCTATGGCACAGTTTATACCCCGTAACAAAAATATTATTTTAGGCAAATTTCTTTAAAAAGTATTCCTCTCTTTATGTTATTAGATTTTTTTACACACATTATTATTATTATTATTATTATTATTATTATTATTATTATTATTATTCATTAGGTATTTTTTTAATAGGTAAAATGGAAGCACAACTCTACAAAGGCTTAATTAGATTTCCTCTGAAGCATTCCAGCTGTTTTCTGTCCAATGTATACTGTCTGCCTGTCTGTGTATCTGTCTGTCTGTCTCGGAACTGTTTTCATAACTGGTTACTTACTGGAGCATCAGTTTTTGTAAATAAACCAAACACAAACAAATATGTTTTTTTTTTTTCTGTGTGTGTGTGTGTGTATGTGTGTGATTTGTTTTTTCTTCTGTTTTTATTTTTCTTCTTTTCTCACTGAACCTCACTTGTCTATATTGAGGGTTGATACAAACAAACTACTTCATCAACTGCGTATCCTCAATTTATCAAGCAAGCAAACCGGTGTCGAAATGGTGGTACCAAGGATTTTCTTAGCTTCATGTTAGCTGATAGGAATGACAGATGTGCTCCAAAACACACACACACACACTTGACCAAACATGGAGCACCAATCTATTATTTTTTATCAAATGAAAATTTGCTGATTCCATATTTTATTGACTGGCTATATTATTTAATGTGTTCACATGCACACTGGTGGGATTAGATCTCATGTCCTGCTATATAGCAGAGTGGGACGTACTTCTACTTGTAGCATGTACTTCGTGTGTACATATATATATTTATGTGTGTGTGTGTATGTATGTATGTAATTGTTAAAGAGGACAACAAATGTTAAGGCAAGGCAAACATCTCGAGTCATATACATTATTATTATTGGAGGAAAAAAAAATTCAAAGTCTTACAGTTGTTTCTGGGACATCCTAGAGTATGGGACATTCCATCATCGGAGACAAATATGGAAAATGAGAAGGGTATAGATTAATGAAATAACAACATAGAGGACAGGAATAAAGGAATAAAGAGATGAAGAAAAATAGCATAAAAGTTCACAGTTCAACTTTCCGATCTTGTAGAAATAAGTCCATAAGTCCTTAGGTGCAATCCTGCGTAAATCCATGTGGGTTAAAATCCTGATATTGTAAACACCCAGAAAAAAGACTCAGACATATCAACATCCAATAATTTTTTCTAATAATAATAATAATAATGTATATGACTCGAGATGTTTGCCTTGCCTTAACATTTGTTGTCCTCTTTAACAATTATATATCTACTATATCGGAAATCTGCAATGGCTCCATAACTACCATCTCGGCTATAATCTTGGAGCCCTGGTAATCCATTACAGCACTTACCTAGCATACGTAATCGTTTAGATCACCCATGAACTAACCCCCCATATTTTATATATGTATGTATGTTTGTATCCTGTTGCTGAATTGTTTCTGTCCGATTGTATATTGCTGTCCCTCTTCACTTTCAGTCCATTTGTCCATCAGCTCAAGTTGTATTCTCTATATCACTGACAAAAGCAGAGGAGTAGTACCATGGAATTAAAGTCTTTTGGACTTTAAACATGCTGAAACTTTGCTGAGTCTGGTTTCCTTGGCTGTGTAGAAAATTTCCCCATTTATTTGTCCTTTTCAATTAATCATTTCCCTGTTCCATTTCAATTTTTTGTGCTTTTGAATAACATGTTGGTATGGATCTATGTCACAGTATATTATCATTGTGTGTATTATATGCCATAACTAAAATCTGACAAACTATATTTAAATGTTAACTATGCCTTCTACTGGTATATTGAAAGTTTTAGTTATGTGTGTGTATGTGTTTACAAATGTGTGTTTATATATATATTAGGTTGGTATATATATATATATGTAATTATGTATGTATGTATATTTATGTAATTATATTATCTTTAGATGTGTATATTTATGTTTATATATTGTTTATATATATATCTATATCATGTTTATATATTAATCTAGTTGTGTTAATTTTGTTCTTTTTTTCTTTTACTTCTTTCAGATAGGTCTTCTACTGTTGGAAAGCCTGGATTCTGTAAACGTTGCAACCGCCTTATTGCTGTCTCATGTCACAGTGCTGACGATAACAAGGAAAGGCAAGGAAAATGATTTGACAACGACATCTACTACTAGCTACGTTGGCTACAGCCTAGCCTCCTTATTGCCCTAGTGTGGTCATATCTCTTTCTACCTGCGATTTAAAACCTCACTTTGAATGAAGTCTGTCAGCCGTTTGAACACCATGCTTAATGTTAGTGACACCACTAGAGATCACCAGACATGTCTGAAGACCTTCCAGACAGCTCATTTCCCTAAAAGTCACATCATTAGTCCCATAGAGCTGGCTAAGAATGGCTTTGAGTACACTGGCATTGGGGACCGTGTTCGCTGTGTCTATTGTCAAGGAATGCTTGACGACTGGCAGCTGGGAGACAGTGTGGAGAAGGAACACAGGCGGCATTTTCCTTATTGTCCGTTTGTTCAGGAGAGAGATATGAACGATCGCATTTATAACTCGACACACATCTTCCCCTCATTTCTGCCAGACAGCTTTGAGAGGTTCCACACAGCTGCTACCCAACCTGATTACGTGCCATATGCTGCACTTCGCACCCGTTTTGGTCAGAATTCTACAGCTCAGACTCAACTTTCTAGCTTACATTCTGCTGCACAGAATGGATGGACTTCAGACGTGCGTGATTCGTTGACCAGCAGGCTGCCCAGCAGTGTACCGACTCCAGTTCGAATTCCATTCAGTATCCAAACTGCTTTACCATCCCAATATCCATATTCTCAGAACCTCAGCCTAACAGCATTACCAACATCAACCGCACCTGTTTATCCTGGAGAACACACTGCTCAACACTCTGCGCCTGGCATGCCTCGGTATGCATCTCTTCATGAACGTATTCGCACTTTCCAATCTTGGCCTCACAAAAAACCCAGCCGGGAATGGGTTGCTGAAGCAGGGTTTTACCAACTTGGTGAGTTCAAAAGAAATTCTCTTTCTCCTTTTATTTCTTACCCCCCACTTCTCCCCCTTTTTTTTGTTCTTTTTTCTTTTATTTTAAATATTTCTGTTTTTGACAAAAATAAAACTTGCATTTACTTGATTAATCGGTTGGCCACAGCTTAAGCTGAGTGGAACATTTTCAATGTAACAACTTGTTGTATAAGTACAGTTAATATGACAGCACATAGCTTGGACAGACTGATTACTAAAACTATTGATCAGTTTATGGCAAAGGAAGAGAAATCTATTGATTAGTGCTGGATACATAGATGGCTGGTGTATTTATTAGTGACTGACCTCACCAACAAGACCATTCTGTCTGAATATTGACCACCTACGAGGAAGCTGTGTTTTGTTTGTTGTCCAAATTCTAGGTATAATCTTATAAAGAATTCAGCTACTTGGAACCTTGTGCCGTTATTTCTTTCTCTTGCTGTCTCTGTCCTCAACTCAACTCATTACATCTCCTCTTAATTTTTCTTTCAATCTTCACCTCCCTCCCTCCCTTTCTCTGTCTACTGTTTCTGCTCTTTGATTCTCTGCAATTATTGATTTATTTCGACCACTTTTCTAGCTGAAGTAGTGTAATTTAATTGGCTGCTTTAGCAGATGAAAAACTGACTAAATAAAATATTGAGGCAAAGAAAACATCAAGATGAGTGAAATTCAGTGTGGGTTTTTGTTTTTGGTTGTTTTTTTTTTTTCTTTCTCTTTTTTTTTTTTTTGGTGTTGGTAGTCTGAAGTAAAATGAGTTACTAGTTTTAATAAGTTACTGTTATGTACTAGTTATAATAAATATTTTGTGGAGACTGGAGACAAATCAAAAATCTGTGATAAAGGTTAGAATTGTGGTATCAGTTGTAATAATAATAATAAAATAATAATGATAAAAATTATAATAACAACTTCATATTTTGGCACAAGGCCAGCAGCATTCTGGGAGCGGGTTAATTGATTCCTAAAACAACAATAATGGTTTTCTTTTATTGGCCACAAGGGCCCAAGACATTGAGGACAATATCAAAGACAAAATGCAAGTTCTACCATAGGCACAAAGCCTGAAATTTTTAGGGGAGAGGGCTAGTCAATTACAATACTCCACTGGTACTTATTTTCATTGACCCCCCCTCCAACTCCACCCCAAAGGATAAAAGGCAAAGTCGATCTTGGCAGAATTTGAACTCAGAACATAGAGACAGATGAAATGCCACTAAGCATTTTTTCCAGTATGTTAATGATTCTGCCAGTAATAATAATAACGAAAATAATAATAATAACAACAACTTGCGGGACTCTATGGTGTAGGTCAGCATATTTGAAAACATTATGTTAATGTATTAAACACAAGCAAAGAATTTCCAAAAATTATTTTGAAATCCTGCCATTTAATCAAAAACTGTACTTTTAAATGTAATCAAAATGAACTTTGAAGGTATTGCTTATTTTAACTTCTTTTAATATATCTGACAGATGTGATGTGCTTTATAGTTTAAGGAAATAAAAGATGAATTAAAATGATAAAACTTATTCATATATATTTAAAAAAAAGACAAAAAAAAAACTACATTTTTCACTGTCCAACCACAACCAGGGGTCAGTCCAAGTTATTTACCAATTGAGATTATTTTCATTTCTTTTCAGTTCAGCTACATATCTCTTGATATATCTCTAGACTCATCTATGTACCTATCTAGCTAGCTAATTAACTATCATATCTACTTTCCCTTCTGCCAATAAATATATATATATATCTGTATACTCTCATAATACTGATAAGCATTTAAACCTAATGACAAAAGAAAGAAGAAAAAAATGAATAATGGCAGTGCCCCAGCATGGCCACATATATTGATAGATAGTTAAAGTGAAGTAACCTTAGTTAAAAAATAACTGTGGTTGTTACACTTTTATTTTTTATTTGTTCGAGACCAAAAGCTGTGCATAAATTTATAGATTTTCATGACATTGTTTCACTATGTTAAACATTTTGATTGTGCCTGCCATTTGAACACACAAGTATAATTTTATCTTGACTCCCCCACTCTTTCTCTCTCTCTCTTCTTCTTCTTCTTTCTCTTTCTCTCCCCTTCTCTCTCTATATATATTTCTCTATTCAAGTTATTACTTCTCTTGGTATAAGTGTAACACATGGACAAAACAGTTAGACAAGCAGAAATGAATAGAATAATTTGCGAGCTGGCAGAAACGTTAGCACACCAGGCAAAATGCTTACCGGTATCTCATCTGTCTTTACGCTCTGAGTTCAAATTCCGCCGAGGTCAACTTTGCGTTTCGTCCTTTCGGGGTCGATAAATTAAGTACCAGTTACGCACTGGGGTCGATGTAATCAACTTAATCCCTTTGTCTGTCCTTGTTTGTCCTCTCTATGTCTAGCCCCTTGTGGGCAATAAAGAAATAAGAAACAAATAGAATAATAATGTCCTTTCTTATTTTGGCACTGGGTCAATAATTTTGAGGGTGGGGAAGTCGATTACATTGATCCCAGCGCCCAACTGATATTTATCTTATTGACCCTGAAAAGAGGAAAAGCAAAGTCGACCTCAGCAGAATTTGAACTCAGAACACAAAGACAGACAAAATGTTGCCAAGCTTTTTGTCTGGTGTGCTAACAGCTCTGCCAATAATAATAATAGATGTATTGATTTATTGTAAAATTACGATGATATTTTCAACTTTATTGTCATGTTCCAAACAAAGCTGTCTTAATTTCAACCATCTGCTGTATAATAAACCTGACTAATAGGAAGAAAATGGCCTTATTGGGTGAGCCATTGAGGTAGTTTCTTGTGAAAGTATGCTTACCTGGAGAGATCGATCCAGATTATATAGACACCTTATGGTTTATAATGCCCATAAAGGAAAAGAACTTTGCTGAGATGTGCAAAGATATCTACGTTGTACATCATGTCTTCGACTACTTTGCTTCATCAAATGTCCTGTTTATGTAGATAGTGGGAGCTGCAGGGAGCAGTGTCGTGTGTTGAAGGGACCAGTGGCGTGTGTATGTGTGTGTGAGAGAGAGAAAGAGAGAGTCGAGGGACCAGTAACATGTGTATGTGTTGAAATCTTTTCCCCCACCCCTCCTTTTTTTTATAATGTTCATAGAACATTCTAAGATGGTCTTTTCATTTTACTCGTAATATACAGCAATATTGGTAATTTTTGTGTGTGTGTATGTATGTATATATATATATATATATATATATACTTTATTTAAAAGTAGCAGAAATATAACAAAAGGCTGTTACTCGGAGTTTCACGCTCCCGTTCATCGGACAGTT
>NC_069002.1:31820997-31822996 GCF_001194135.2 Octopus bimaculoides | reverse complement strand
ATGTATGTACATGTTTAAATATACATTGATTTACGCACAGGTCTGTATGTCTATGTAAGCATATGTATATTTCTGTATGTATATATTGTAAAATTAGAGCTGCCTGGCATTTAGGTGAATAAACCATCAGATGAAACTTAGCCCTTTTGAATCAAACTCCCTCAAGACTGCCCCCCTAGTTCTGTGCTACCAGCTTACCATTTTAAAGTGATCCAAGTTAAAAAGTTTCCTTGGAATTTTCAAACAGCAGCTTAATAAGGACTAAGATATTTATTAAGTTCTTCATTATTTTTCAAAATTTGTTGAAACAGAGGCATTGTATTTCAACAGAACGATGGCAGCATAAAAGGTTAAAGCCCCCGTCAACATGAATTTTGCAATAAATTTGACTCTACTCTCAGTTTTCAGTTCCCAACTCTGTAAATGTTCTTTAAAATAATTAACTCAATTTAATTTGCATGCGTGTGGGATGTTAATCAAGGTAATAATGAACATTTACTTATGATGGGACTCTCTTCTATTCATAGTCAAGTTAATTAATAATCAGAAAATGCGTGTATTTGTGGTTATGTAGTTATAATTATGTATATAATTATATAATTTGGATTTAAATACATTAAAATATATATTTAGCATTTTGCTAAAATAGTTTTGGGTTTAAAATCTGTTCGTTATTAGTTTCATGTTAATTCTTTCAGAATCTAAGGTACTGAATTATTTTCGCACAAGGCTTAAAATATCACTGTTACACAGAATTATATATGCATATAATTATATTCGTGTGTGTGTGTGTGTGTGTGTGTGTGTGTGTGTGTGTGTGTGTGTGTGTGTGTGTGTGTGTGGAAAAGCTGTTTTATAAGTTTGGCTGAAGACAGAAAAAGAACCCAGATCTTATCGCTTTGTGGGTGCATATATTAGGATTTTGATAAGCCATTTGGAGTTGTAAATAAATTGTTATGTATAGGCATGGACATAACTGTGTGATAAGAAGCCCACATGGTTCCATATTCAATCACATTGCATGGCACATTGGGCAAGTGTCTTCTACTATAGCCTTGAACTGACCAAAGCCTTGTGAGTGGATTTGGCAGGCAGAAACAGAAAGAAGCCCATTTTATATAGCTAGCCACCTACACTTTTCTCTTCAAAATAGGGGTAGTTTATCCTGTTCAGGCTATATTATTAGCATTATTCTGTGATTGAGAATTTAAAATCACTTTCTAAAAGACATCTCAACGCTTCTAAAAGCAAACTTCGTTTGTTTATTTACGTTTGTCGTAATTTGAATTTAACATATATGAGAGTGTCTCATAAAGCGAGATTTATATATCTTAATTTGCAGAAGAATTTATAGTGGGTAGTTTACCTTAATCGGTCAAAGCATCGTGACATGTAATCACGGGGATGTGAGTTCGTGTCCACAGCTAGCCACCTACACTTTTCTCTGCAAAATAGGGGTAGTTTATCCTGTTTAGGCTATATTATTAGCATTATTCTACGATTGAGAATTTAAAATCACTTCTTTAACTTTATATATATATATATATATATTTAGCAGAAGTAACAGAGTGACTCAAGGTACTGCCATTGATCAAACTAGTTGCAGGCTGATGACCTCTGAGTTTATGTAAGCTGGTGATAAATATGTACCTTCTGGGTTCTAGATAAAATTTAAAAATCATAAAAATGATTTTAAAATTTATGGATAATTCAAATAGTTTGTCCATTATGTTGTTCAATAAACAAATTCATAGATAAATAAAGAAAGAAAGAGAGAAAGAAAGAGAGAAAGAAAGAGGGAAATATATTTATCATCAGATATATAAACTCCCAGGTCTTCGACCCTGCAACTAGTCTGATAAGCCCCAACACACGAAACTCTGTGACCCAAGTCATTCTGTTACATCTGCTAAATATTAATAAAAATATACATATACTCATACTTTGAGTTCTGTTTATCCTGTTTGCATTATCATACCTGTATATATATATATATACA
>NC_069002.1:31818596-31820961 GCF_001194135.2 Octopus bimaculoides | reverse complement strand
TATATATATATATATGTGTGTGTGTGTGTGTGTCTTTGTTTGTTCCCACCACTGCTTGACAACTGGTGTTGGTGTGTTTACATCCCTGTAACTTAGCAGTTTGGCAATAAGGACCGATAAAATAAGTACCAAGTTTAAAAAAATAAGTCCTGTGGTCAATTTGTCCGACTAAAATCCTTCAAGGCGGTGCTCTAGCATGGCTGCAGTCCAATGACTGAAACAAGTATAAAATAAAAGATATTATACCAAACACATATGTAAATAGGGAGAGAGAAAGAGGGAGGTTCATGATTTTCTCTTTTGCTTTTCTCTGAAAAGGGCTTTTAATAGTTGAAACATATTGCAATTTGAAAGAAAAATATTAATAAATCCTGTATATTCTGCATTTAATTTCCATTTAGCTGTTTTGAATTGTTGATTTTCCTGGTCTTAGCAATTAGGTTTGTGGATTTGTGTGTGTGTGTGTGTGTGTGTATTAGCCCTTGTATCAAGTTGCCTCGCATAATGTTAATAATGTAACTCAGCTTTTTGATCGATAAAATATGTACCAGATGGAAATAAGTACGATGACTGAAAACATTGAAGGCAGTGCCCCAGCATGGTTACAACCCAGTAAAAGAAAAGAAAATGTGTGCGTGTGTGTGTGTGTGTGTGTGTGTGTGTGTGTGTGTGTGTGTGTGTATCACCATCATCATTTGATCAATGACTTTTCCATGGTTGCATGGGTTGGACAGAGTTTCGATGGCTAGATGGTATTCCTCCTGTTTACAACAAGCAAGGTAATATTTTTCCCCCATGGCCAGAAATGTCTCCACAGAATATTAAAAATGAATGACACTGCTTGTGTGTAAAGAGTGGGTCCAGATAGAAGGAGTGGGTCCAGGTAGGTGTGGGGCATTAGGAATATACTTTATTGGTCAATTAGCCGAGTATTGTTATTAACATTATGGGAGCCAACTTGGTACTGGGTGCTTTTCATGTGGCACCAGCACTGGCAGCTATGTTTCTCCTCTAACGCAAGACCCCTTTTTTATTCATCTTCTCTGCCCACTATTTCTGGGAGAGTCATAGGAGTAGAGTGCTGAAGCACCCCTTCCATAGTTCCTATTGGATTCCCAAGCACGGCGAACTGAAACTATTTTTTTTTTATTCTTTCACTAGTTTGTCATTTGACTGCAGCCATGCTGGAGTACCACCTTTATGGACATTATACAACCTTGTCATTCTTCATCTACCCCTTAAGCCTCCTGCTGGGTGGTTCAACTTCGAAGCATCCATCTTGCAATTCTTTTGCAGAGACATTCTCATGTGTCCATAGTACTGGAACTGTGACTGCTCAATATAGAAAAGTAGCAGCTCAGTCTCCCTTATTTGGTTTTATTGTTTGAATTATAAATAGTCTATATATTGTTTTGATTGGGGATTAAGCTAAAATAGGAGGGAGGGAGGGGGGTGAAGTCAATCATAGGTTATCTAAAGACGTCTATATTTATTTTTATTTTAAAATTGTGTTAATGTGGATTTTGTGGTGTTTTGTAGCAATACACACAAGCACACATGCACACACACTTTGTCAGTCTGTGTGTCTGTCTCACACAATCAGTGGGTGTATTATTAAGAATGCTTCCTTCACAGTAAGATCTTCCCCCCCCCCGAGGAACAGGAACGAGAAACTCTGAGTGGCAACCTGCTCAGAATCAGCTTTGAATGAATATTATTCTGCTTTTTTTAAACAGTATTTAGTAATTTCTATTGTTTAATTGCATTTCACAATAGTGTTATACCACCATGCTTTGTGTGTGTGTGTGTGTGTGTGTGTGTGTGTGTGTGTGTGTGTGTGTGTGTGTGTGTGTGTGTACACATGCATACACACGCACATATATATAGGGCTTTGATTATTGTGTGTCTGCTTTAGGTGTTGCGATGTATATTACAAAGGTGCTATTTTACTGTGTTAAATAGATTTAAACATCAGATATCTGATGCATGTATGTATATAAAGAATGTATACTTCTCTTACTAGGCCATAAATATAAATGTATAAAATGTGTAGAATTATTGTTATTCATCTTCTCAACACAAATCTGGATGAATTGTTTTTGAAATCTGAAATTATCAATAACGCACTTTTTTTTCTTTTTTTTTTTACTCTGCTTCAGGCTAGAGGCTTGCTTTTTATCATTGAAAGAGGTGTGTACTTGTGTGTGTGTGTGTGTGTGAACATGTATGCATAAATGTGTGTTTTTGTGTTTGCTTGTGTTTGTGTGCATTAATGTGTGTTTGTACTTGTGTGTGTGTGTTTGTACTTGTGTGTGTGTGTTTGTACTTGTGTGTGTGTTTGTACTTGTGTGTGTGTTTGTACTTG
>NC_069002.1:31817388-31818586 GCF_001194135.2 Octopus bimaculoides | reverse complement strand
TGTGTGTTTGTACTTGTGTGTGTGTTTGTACTTGTGTGTGTGTTTGTACTTGTGTGTGTGTTTGTACTTGTGTGTGTGTGTTTGTACTTGTGTGTGTGTTTGTACTTGTGTGTGAGTGCATGTGTGAGTGCGTGTTTGCATGTGCCACCACCTCCCCAATATGTGCCATACCTATATGTTATCGACTAACTTTTGATACAGTTTATCAGCTGAATCTCTTCATTATCGTCACTACTTTCAAGATTAAAGGATTTAGAAATTAATCCCAAAATACAGAAATAAAACCAGATGATATTATCATCATCATCATCATCATCATTCTTTGTGTGTGTATTAACGATAATTATCAATGGATTAAGTTTGCTCTTATCTGAGAAGTCATTGGCATTTCAATATTATTCCTATATATTTGAAATCAGACCACCATGTTGTCCGACCAAAGTTTTAGGGAACCACTCTATCTATTGGTCCCCTTTGGAAAGGCCCTCTACAGTAGAGGTTCTCAACTGGATTCCATATGACCCTCCGGGGTCCATATAAGATTTTGTTGTTAAAATTTATGTCCTATAAGTTGGTTTGTAATTCTGCAATGCACAAAATATTCTAGCAATTTTCGCTTGTAAGCATCAAACGGCTGGGTGGGTCCATCTGAGTAGAATAGAGATCAAAAGGGGTGCATAGGTAAAAAAAATGGTTGAGAACCATTGCTCTGCACCAGAGTTTCTCAACCTTTTTAACCCTTGCAATAAATTACATGTCACAAGGAACCCTCTGCACAAAAGAAAAATTATATACCATATCTTTCTCATGTGTTTTTCAGTATATTTATATGTATGTGTATATATGTATATATATGTGTATATATATTAGATTGGAGCCTGGTGTTATTTCTTTACTACCCACAAGGGGCTACACACAGAAGGGACAAACAAGGACAGACAAACGGATTAAGTCGATTATATCGACCCCAGTGCGTAACTGGTACTTATTTAATCGACCCCGAAAGGTTGAAAGGCAAAGTCGACCTCAGCGGAATTTGAACTCAGAACGTAGCAGCAGACGAAATACCGCTAAGCATTTCACCTGGCGTGCTAACGTTTCTGCCAGCTCGCCAGTCCTCACCAGTCCTCAGTCAAATCATCCAACCCATGCTAGCATGGAAAGCGGACGTTAAACGATGATGATGATGTATATATAT
>NC_069002.1:31810458-31815229 GCF_001194135.2 Octopus bimaculoides | reverse complement strand
AGCCATTCTTCTATCCCAAGTTTCCTCATTGACCACCAGATAAGGGATCGGGGGACCCTGTCAAAGGCTTTCTCCATGTCAACGAAAGCCAGGTACAGAGGTTTATCCTTGGCTAGGTATTTCTCTTGCAACTGTCTCACTAGAAATAAGGCATCAGTAGTGCTTTTACCTGGCACGAACCCAAACTGCATCTCATCTAAATTGATTCGCTCCCTAATTAGTTGGGCTATGACCCCTAATTAGTTGGGCTATTATGTATGTGTATGTATGTATGTATGTATATGTATGTATGTATGTATGTATATGTATGTATGTATGTATATGTATATATATATATATATATATAGATATGTATAGGATGTGAGTTGAAAGAGATATGGTTACTATTTCTAGAGTGTTGAAGTGTCATACAAAGACACTTTTGCCACTTCATGGTTCTTCTGTTGTGGTTCTTGTTGTTTGGCACCAGGTCAGCTTTGATTGAGTAGACCCACAATTCAAAAGCATTCCACGTATGACCACCTTGAAATTTTGTAGGTCAAGGACTACCTTGTCTAATATCCATTTTTAAGATGGTAGGGTATGGGTTTTTTGGGGTTGTTTTTTTTTTTTGAAGAAATTTAACTGCTATTCCTAGCAGGTTAAGTAACTTCTTCATAGGTTACATCAAGGGATGGAAGGAGTACATCACTGCATCAATAAGGGAGTACATCTAAATGACCTACATTGCATCAATAAAGGAGTACATTTGAAAAACCAGACCAACACTGCACCAATGAAGGAGTACAACTAAATGACATACTCTTTATCAGTTAAGGAGTACAACTGAAGGATCATCTCTACACCAGTAACAGGAGTACACAAATAAAGGAAGGAGTACAACAGAAGAACCAGTAGCTTGCCAATGAGAAAATACAACAAATAGGAAAACCAGTGTGTAAGCTCTATGTGACCTCTTGATCTACTAGAAATAGCAGATCATAAAGACAGATTTCACTCCATTTAGAAGGTTCCCTCAACTCACACTCTATTGTCTTCGAAAAGGGTACATTAAATAGTGTAGTCCACAGCACATTTTGCCTGCAAAAAATGTGAAAGTCTTGACAAGAATGCTTTTGATCGTAAGTCTGTCTAACTGGAGCTGACCAAGGGTTAAAACAACAATAAACTACAATAAAGCATGTTCGATAATCAGAGTTGATTTTTATTTTTCAATTAAAATATTCCCCCCACCCCCACCCAGTTGCATATAGATGCAGGCATGGCTGTGTGGTAAGAAGCTTGCTTCCCAACCATATGGGCAAGTGTCTTCTACTATAGCCTTGGGCTGACCAAAGCCTTGTGAGTGGATTTGGTAGATGGAGACTGAAAGAAGCCTCATAACTTTTTTTATTTTCAGAGTTTTTGCAAAATTGTATTCTACACGCAGGACTTCATAGGATTATGCAAAAAAAAAACAGAGAAAAAAATTGTGGTGGTCGTGGTTTAAGGCTTAGGCCTACTTCGCTGCTATTTTTAGCATAAATGACAACCATCTCAATGACTGTGTGACAAAAATATTTAATCAATAAACAAGTCCGCTTTTTTTTAATACAAAGGGACATCTCATTTGAATAGTCAAATTGATAAAAGTGCATCCTTATTCTAGGCATGCCTAGATATAGGGAGATGCAGACTTGATCTCTAAAAATTCTTTGTCACCCACAGCGCCCACCAAAATCTCAAATCACACACCGTTTTTTAGAAATTTGCCCAATCACCCACTGGTGGGCAATATCGCCCACTTTGAGAAGCTACGGTGTAGATACTGAAGTTGGTGATCTATGTCTGTATTTAGAAATAAGACTGAGTTATGTTGCCAAGATACAATCTGGCTACTTAGCCTGATCTATGTCTGTATTTAGAACTAAACAGTTCAAACTTCTTAAGAGGAAACTGGACATGGCTCAAAGAGAAGGTTGTTTATGATATATATATAGTGTGTCTGTGTGTTGTTTTGAATGGCTTGGTTCCTTATCTGAATGAAAATGGGGTGTCACAGTTTTCTCTCTCTCTCTCTTTCTCTCTCCTTCTCCTCTCAAAAAAAGATAAGTTGCTTTAGAATTTTACCATTTTACCAATGTTGAAGATAATTAGGTTAACAGGCCTGCATCATTGTTGCACATAATAAGCTGGGTCATTTTGTAAGAGCGGAAGCAAAGAAAGGAAGGAAGAACCAGCTTAATTCTCAAGAACCATCTCGGAGAACCACCACCACCCAGAGAACAGCGAGTCAGGGTGGGGTTAATCAGCTGAAAGTCGAGTTTATAAAAAAAAGGGAAGATAGTGTAAGAGAGAAACAGTGAGAGTTAAGTAGGAGTGGTAGTTTAGATGGTGTGTTAGGTTTGTAAAGAGAACTTGAGTTAGAGACAGACAGACAGAGAGAGAGAGAGAGAGAAATGTTGGAGAGAGAGAGAGAAATGTTGGAGAGAGACCAGTTTTAGAAAGAGTATTTATTTAGACGATAGGTTAGGTTTTTAATAGATTTCTCTATTGAATTTCAAGAGGGGGAAAAAATACACTTTGCCAAAATGGAAGAAAATATCTGGTTTATACTTCTTGTATGAACAAATATATCTGAGTAAATAACAACTTAAAATTTTGTTTAAAATTCCCAAAACCTAAAATGTTAATCAATTCCTGAAGATTACTCTCTATCTATCTATCTATTTCTTTCTCTCTCTCCCACCCCCTCTTTCTCTCTACTTTCTCCTTGTTTTTTTTTCCTGCAACTCCCATCCCCAACTCTTCCTGTTACTTAACCCCTCACCATCATAACCATCAATATTCCAGAGTGTCTCTCACCTCATCACACACACACACGCACACACACAGTACACACACACACACAATACACACACACAACACACACACACACACACACACACTTTCCTTTTTTTAATTCTTCCACATCTCAGTGCTTTCTGACAACACAAAAAAACAACACATTTTAGCAATTGTTCAAAAACCACCACCAACACCTTCCCTGCCTCTACCACCACCACCACCACCACCACCGCCGCCACCACCACACGTTTTTGTTGTTGTTGTTTTACATCATTTCACATTTAGCATTTCTGCTTTCCATCACAAATAACTTCCTTCTTTAGTTTATCTTTTTTTTCCCCTTCTTTTTCTTCCACATTTTTCTGGAACCTTCTTAAAAGATTGAGTGCTGTTATTGTTGTTATTGTTACTTCTGTTGTTGTTGTTGTTGTTGCTATTGTTGTTATTTAGTTTTTATTTATTCAACTATTACATATCTATATTACTTACTATACAACTTTCAACTTATCATATTGTCTATCCATTTTATTTCACAATACTTCTGCTGCCACTGCTATTATTATTCGCTTTTCATTTTGTCTCTTTTTCTTTCTTTCTTTTGTCAGTTTCTTTTCTTTTCCATATTTTTCTTAGTTTTTTTTTTTTCTATTTTATTTTACTTCGTAATTTTTCCAGCTTTTCTCTGCTTTATATATTCCAGAAGAGGGTGGAGAAATCGCTTTGATATATGTGTGTGTGTGTGTGTGTGTGTTAGTGTATATATATATATATATATATATATATATATATGTATATGTGTATATTTATGTGGATATATGTATGTATGTATATGTGTATATTTATGTGGATATATATATGTTTGCGTATATGTATGCATATGTGTGTGTGTGTATATATCTTTGATTTTTTTTTGTATGTTACTTTTGTTATTATGATGTCTGTCTGTTTGTCAAACTACTTTGTATCACTTCTATCTTGAATTCACTAGCCCAATTCTAGAAATGTATATTCCCAGCATAAAAGAACAAGCCTGATCAGTGAAAATTCACTGAGATACATTCACTAGAACATACACCTTCCTTTTCAATGAAAATGCCGCCAGGTTTTTGAAAGAGATTCTCCACATTTCTGCCGTCATACAATCTTTTGTTCGTTATGCCAACCTCACACTGTCCTCCAGTAAACAGACTGGCTAACTGTTTTTGTTAATTTTGTCGGGGTTTTTTTTGTTTTCAAATTTCTTCATTCTTTTGTTATCACTGCATTGTAATGGACTTGTTTAGCCCCAGGTCAGCCCTGATCCATTAGATCTGTGATATAATGTGTCTCAGTCATGGCCGTTCCCATCTTTTATTCAGACATAATTATTTAGCTAATAATCAAAGGGATGCTTTGCTGTGGATTATCTCGCCTTATAATTTTTGATCATGTCGTGTGGCCCCAAGTCAGCCCTGATCCAGTAACCCTATGACAAAGGATGTTCCCACTGTGAGCATCTCATCTTTTATTCAGATTGTCGAGAACCACATGATCTAATGTGCCTTTCCTTTTATTTCAGACAATAAATAAGGTGTGATTTTGCTTCTATTCTTAGCAGGGTGAGTGACCTCTTAGAGGTTCCGTCATTGACTCAAGTGTAGTGTGTTGAAGTGTTAGATTCAAGAGAACTAAAACCATCGACGAAGTGTCTTAATTTTTGTTTCAGTCATTGGACTGCGACCATGCTGGGGCACTGCCTTGAAGGGTTTAGTCGAACAGGTTGATCCCAGCACTTATTTTAAAGTTTGGCACTTATTTTTGGTCTCTTTTGCCAAACTGCAAAATTACAGGGATGTAAGCAAACCAACACCAGTTGTCATGTGGTGGTGAGAGACAAACACAAACACACACACACACACACACACACACACACACACACACACACACACACACACACACACACACA
>NC_069002.1:31807889-31809833 GCF_001194135.2 Octopus bimaculoides | reverse complement strand
TATATATATATATATATATATATATATGTATATATATATGTACACACATATATATGACAGGCTTCTTTCAGTTTCTGCCTACCAAATCCAGTCACAAGGCTTTGGTCGGCCCGAGGCTACTATAGTAGAAGACACTTTCCCAAGGTGCCATGCAGTGGGACTGAACCATGTGGTTGGTAAGCAAGCTACTTACCACACAGCCACTCCTGCGCCTAGTATAGATTTGCTGATTATTAACCAAGATATCAAATACATGATTGATTCATCATCATCATCATCATCATCTTATGTTGATTTGTTTTATTTCTTGTATATGTTTTGACAGGTCTTCTCCTGCACAGCATCATACCACTTGCTGTCATTCCTTTGTCATTTCCTTTCTGAAGTTCAGTATCCTGAGATCAATTTTTCACCACTTTTTCCTATGCCCTCTTTTGTTTCTTTATTTCACTTGGGTCATTTGGCACTTTATATTTATTTATTTATTTTACGTTTTTTTTACTTGTCCGTCATGAATGGATTTACTTGACAGAAACTGAAAGAACCCAGAAACTGAAAGGCGGCGAGCTGGCAGAATCGGTAGCTCGCCGGGTGAAATGCTTAGTGGTATTTCGTCTGTCGTTACGTTCTGAGTTCAAATTCCGCCGAGGTCGACTTTGCCTTTCATCCTTTCGGGGGTCGATAAATTAAGTACCAGTTACGCACTGGGGTCGATGTAATCGACTTAATCCCTTTGTCTGTCCTTGTTTGTCCCCTCTGTGTTTAGCCCCTTGTGGGCAATAAAGAAATAAGACACTGAAAGGAACCTATTGTGTGTGTGTGTGTTTCTCCATGACTTGACATCGCATAATGGTTTTAAAATGGTTGCCACTGTCATACAATTGGTATCATTTATATCCAATATACTGCAAGAAGCTGTCTGACCATGGGGGAAATATAACCTTGCTTGGAAACAGGCAACAGTGGGTGACAGGAAGGGCATCCAGCTGTAGAAAATCTGCCTCTATAAACTCTGTCCAACCCATGCATGCATGGAAAAGTGGACGCTACAATGATGATGATGTCATCCTCCATACACGCCATGTCTCCATCTCAACTCAGATTTCTCTGTTTCACATTATATCCGATTCCAAGTTTGTACCCAGTTATATTCAGCCCGAGCACCATCCTACATGCAGTCGTTTCTGTGTTCACAACTTTCCACCTCTCATCGTTATGGATTAAGCATTGGATAATTGACAAACAACGAATTGAGAGTTATGTATCTGTGAATGTGTAGGTGCATGTGTGTGTGTGTGTGTGTTTGCACTCCAAAGACCAATGTGTTTACAGATTAGATTCATGAATAAAGAAAAGAAACTCCCAACTTTTTTTGATATTTCACATGTCTTCACATGTCCAACGATTCGTGGAAAGGTTTGCTGATGTATAATGAATGCTTTCCCACTCCTATTAATATAAACGGCCACACACACACACACACACACACATTGTTGTTGTTGTTGTTCTGTTTCAATGCAGCTGTGCTCACCTAAATAACAGACCGAGTCAATAAGAGAAAACTTCTATACGACTGATCAACCTGTTAAACATAGCAGCTAAATCTCCCTCAAATTACATCTTACTGTCTTTGAAAAAGAAAGAACGCTTCAGATAATGCCGTCCTAGGTGTCTACAAAACAAAATAAGATAAAATAGGATGGTCATGGGTGGAAGGCTTTTGATTATAGGTCTGCTGAATCAGAGTTGACCTAGGTTAAACAATGACCAGAAACAGTGCTTAAGCTACTTGTAACCCTTACCTTTTAGGGTGGCTGATCCCATCCATCTTTTTCTGCTCTCCACTCAGATCTAGCCATTCTTTATTTTTAGATAGACAAACCCCATACTCACATACATACGCATATGCATGTATATATATATGCATGTATATGATGCATATAT